>NC_080048.1:19894649-19936145 GCF_026212465.1 Amaranthus tricolor
AAACCCATAAAATCGCAACTTAACACGTAATATCTACCATATGACTATTATTTTAAATTCTAACCACTTCAACACAATAATATATACCAAATCGTGTTATGTGCCAAGTTCGTGCAAAACAAACCAAGTTTGAGCTACTTTATGCGTGAATGTTCAAAAACAGCTTGAAAACCCATAAAATCGTAACTTGGCACGTAATATTTAGCATATGACTATTATTTTCAATTCTAACCACTTCAACACCATAATACATACCAAATAGTGTTGTGTTCCATGTTTTGTGCAAAACAAACCAAGTTTGACCTACGTTATGCGCGAAACTCCAAACAAAGCATAAAAACCCATAAAATCGCAACTTAGCACGTAAAATTTAGCATATGACTATTATTTTCAATTCTAACCACTTCAACACAATAATATATGTCAAATAGTGATGTGTACCACGTTTCGTACAAAACGAACTACTTTATGCACGAAAATCCAAAAAAAGCTTAAAAACTCATAAATTCGCAACTTAGCACGTAATATTTAGCGTATGACTATTATTTTCAATTCAAACCACTTCAGCACAATAGTATATACCAAATAGTTTTGAATGCCAAGTTTCGTGCAAAACAAACAAAGTATGAGCTACTTTATGCACGAAAGTCCAAAAAAAACCTTAAAAACCCATAAAGTTGCAACTTAGCTCGTAATATTTAGCATATGACTATTATTTTCAATTCTAACCACTTCAACACAATAACATATACCAAATATTATTATGTGCCTAGTTTCGTGCAAAACAAACAAAGTTTGAGCTACTTTATGCGCGAAAGTCAAAAAAATGCTTAAAAACCCAATAAATCCCAACTTAGCACGTAATTTCTAGAATATTACTATTGCTTTCAATTCTAACCACTTCAACACCATAATATATACCAAATAGTGTTGTGTGCCAAGTTTCGTGCAAAACAAACGAAGTTTGAGCTACTTTATGCACAAAAGTCTAAAAAAAGCTTAATAACCTATAAAATCGCAACATAGCACGTATTTGCTAGCATATGACTATTATTTTCAATTCTAACCACTTCAACACAATAACATATACAAAATAGTGTTGTTAGCCAAGTTTCGTGCAAAAGAAACAAAGTTTGAGCTACTTTATGCACGAAAGTCCAACAAAAGCTTAAAAATCCATAAAATCGCAACTTAGCACGTAATACTTACTATATGACTCTTATTTTCAATTCTAACCACTTCAACACAATAATATATACCAAATAGTGTTGTGTGCTAAGTTTCGTGCAAAACTAACCAAGTTTGAGCTACTTTATGCAAAAAAGTCCAAAAAAAGCTTAATAACCTATAAAATCGCAACTTAGCACGTATTTTCTAGCATATGACTATTATTTTCAATTCTAACCACTTCAACACAATAACATATGTCAAATAGTGATGTGTACCACGTTTCGTACAAAACGAACTACTTGATGCACGAAAATCCAAAAAAAGCTTAAAAACTCATAAATTCGCAACTTAGCACGTAATATTTAGCGTATGACTATTATTTTCAATTCTAACCACTTCAGCACAATAGTATATACCAAATAATTTTGAATGCCAAGTTTCGTGCAAAACAAACAAAGTATGAGCTACTTTATGCACGAAAGTCCAAAAAAACCTTAAAAACCCATAAAGTTGCAACTTAGCACGTAATATTTAGCACATGACTATTATTTTCAATTCTAACCACTTCAACACAATAACATATACCAAATATTATTATGTGCCTAGTTTCGTGCAAAACAAACAAAGTTTGAGCTACTTTATGCGCGAAAGTCAAAAAAATGCTTAAAAACCCAATAAATCCCAACTTAGCACGTAATTTCTAGAATATCACTATTGCTTTCAATTCTAACTACTTCAACACTATAATATATACCAAATAGTGTTGTGTGCCAAGTTTCGTGCAAAACAAACCAAGTTTGAGCTACTTTATGCACAAAAGTCCAAAAAAAGCTTAATAACCTGATAAAATCGCAACATAGCACGTATTTTCTAGCATATGACTATTATTGTCAATTCTAACCACTTCAACACAATAATGAATACAAAATAGTGTTGTTAGCCAAGTTTCGTGCAAAACAAACAAAGTTTGAGCTACTTTATGCACGAAAGTCCAACAAAAGCTTAAAAATCCATAAAATCGCAACTTAGCACATAATACTTACGATATGACTCTTATTTTCAATTCTAACCACTTCAACACAATAATATATACCAAATAGTGTTGTGTGCCAAGTTTCGTGCAAAACAAACAAAGTTTGAGCTACTTTATGCGCAAAAGTCCAAAAAATGCTTAAAAACCCAATAAATCCCAAATTAGCACGTAATTTCTAGTATATCACTATTGTTTTCAATTCTAACCTCTTCAACACAATAATATATACCAAATAGTGTTGTGTGCTAAGTTTCGTGCAAAACAAACCAAGTTTGAGCTACTTTATGCAAAAAAGTCCAAAAAAAGCTTAATAACCTATAAAATCGCAACTTAGCACGTATTTTCTAGCATATGACTATTATTTTCAATTCTAACCACTTCAACACAATAATATATACAAAATAGTGTTGTGCGCCAAGTTTCGTGCAAAATAAACCAAGTTTGAGCTACTTTATGCACGAAAGTCCAAAAAGAGCTTAAAAACCCATTAAATCGCAACTTAGCACGTAATACTTACCATATGACTATGATTTTAAATTCTAACCACTTCAACAAAATAATATATATCAAATAGTGTTGTGTGCCAAGTTTCGTGCAAAAAAAACCAAGTTTGAGCTACTTTATGCGCGAAAGTTCAAGAAATGCCTAAAAACCCATAAAATCGTAATTTAGCACGTAATTTCTAGCATATGACTATTATTTTAAATTCTAACCACTTCAACACAATAATATATACCAAATAGTGTTGTGTACCAAGATTCGTTTAAAAGAAACCAATTTTTACCTACTTTATGCACGAAAATAAAAAAAACCTTAAAACCCATAAAATCGCAACTTAACACGTAATATCTACCATATGACTATTATTTTAAATTCTAACCACTTCAACACAATAATATATACCAAATCGTGTTATGTGCCAAGTTCGTGCAAAACAAACCAAGTTTGAGCTACTTTATGCGTGAATGTCCAAAAACAGCTTGAAAACCCATAAAATCGCAACTTGGCACGTAATATTTAGCATATGACTATTATTTCAATTCTAACCACTTCAACACCATAATACATACCAAATAGTGTTGTGTTCCATGTTTTGTGCAAAACAAACCAAGTTTGACCTACGTTATGCGCGAAAGTCCAAACAAAGCATAAAAACCCATAAAATCGCAACTTAGCACGTAAAATTTAGCATATGACTATTATTTTTCAATTCTAACCACTTCAACACAATAATATATGTCAAATAGTGATGTGTACCACGTTTCGTACAAAACGAACTACTTGATGCACGAAAATCCAAAAAATGCTTAAAAACTCATAAATTCGCAACTTAGCACGTAATATTTAGCGTATGACTATTATTTTCAATTCTAACCACTTCAGCACAATAGTATATACCAAATAATTTTGAATGCCAAGTTTCGTGCAAAACAAACAAAGTATGAGCTACTTTATGCACGAAAGTCCAAAAAAACCTTAAAAACCCATAAAGTTGCAACTTAGCACGTAATATTTAGCATATGACTATTATTTTCAATTCTAACCACTTCAACACAATAACATATACCAAATATTATTATGTGCCTAGTTTCGTGCAAAACAAACAAAGTTTGAGCTACTTTATGCGCGAAAGTCAAAAAAATGCCTAAAAACCCAATAAATCCCAACTTAGCACGTAATTTCTAGAATATCACTATTGCTTTCAATTCTAACCACTTCAACACTATAATATATACCAAATAGTGTTGTGTGCCAAGTTTCGTGCAAAACAAACCAAGTTTGAGCTACTTTATGCACAAAAGTCTAAAAAAAGCTTAATAACCTATAAAATCGCAACATAGCACGTATTTGCTAGCATATGACTATTATTTTCAATTCTAACCACTTCAACACAATAACATATACAAAATAGTGTTGTTAGCCAAGTTTCGTGCAAAAGAAACAAAGTTTGAGCTACTTTATGCACGAAAGTCCAACAAAAGCTTAAAAATCCATAAAATCGCAACTTAGCACGTAATACTTACTATATGACTCTTATTTTCAATTCTAACCACTTCAACACAATAATATATACCAAATAGTGTTGTGTGCTAAGTTTCGTGCAAAACAAACCAAGTTTGAGCTACTTTATGCACGAAAGTCCAAAAAGAGCTTAAAAACCCATTAAATCGCAACTTAGCACGTAATACTTACCATATGACTATGATTTTAAATTCTAACCACTTCAACAAAATAATATATATCAAATAGTGTTGTGTGCCAAGTTTCGTGCAAAAAAAACCAAGTTTGAGCTACTTTATGCGCGAAAGTTCAAGAAATGCCTAAAAACCCATAAAATCGTAATTTAGCACGTAATTTCTAGCATATGACTATTATTTTAAATTCTAACCACTTCAACACAATAATATATACCAAATAGTGTTGTGTACCAAGATTCGTTTAAAAGAAACCAATTTTTACCTACTTTATGCACGAAAATAAAAAAAACCTTAAAACCCATAAAATCGCAACTTAACACGTAATATCTACCATATGACTATTATTTTAAATTCTAACCACTTCAACACAATAATATATACCAAATCGTGTTATGTGCCAAGTTCGTGCAAAACAAACCAAGTTTGAGCTACTTTATGCGTGAATGTCCAAAAAACAGCTTGAAAACCCATAAAATCGCAACTTGGCACGTAATATTTAGCATATGACTATTATTTTCAATTCTAACCACTTCAACACCATAATACATACCAAATAGTGTTGTGTTCCATGTTTTGTGCAAAACAAACCAAGTTTGACCTACGTTATGCGCGAAAGTCCAAACAAAGCATAAAAACCCATAAAATCGCAACTTAGCACGTAAAATTTAGCATATGACTATTATTTTCAATTCTAACCACTTCAACACAATAATATATGTCAAATAGTGATGTGTACCACGTTTCGTACAAAACGAACTACTTGATGCACGAAAATCCAAAAAATGCTTAAAAACTCATAAATTCGCAACTTAGCACGTAATATTTAGCGTATGACTATTATTTTCAATTCTAACCACTTCAGCACAATAGTATATACCAAATAATTTTGAATGCCAAGTTTCGTGCAAAACAAACAAAGTATGAGCTACTTTATGCACGAAAGTCCAAAAAAACCTTAAAAACCCATAAAGTTGCAACTTAGCACGTAATATTTAGCATATGACTATTATTTTCAATTCTAACCACTTCAACACAATAACATATACCAAATATTATTATGTGCCTAGTTTCGTGCAAAACAAACAAAGTTTGAGCTACTTTATGCGCGAAAGTCAAAAAAATGCCTAAAAACCCAATAAATCCCAACTTAGCACGTAATTTCTAGAATATCACTATTGCTTTCAATTCTAACCACTTCAACACTATAATATATACCAAATAGTGTTGTGTGCCAAGTTTCGTGCAAAACAAACCAAGTTTGAGCTACTTTATGCACAAAAGTCTAAAAAAAGCTTAATAACCTATAAAATCGCAACATAGCACGTATTTGCTAGCATATGACTATTATTTTCAATTCTAACCACTTCAACACAATAACATATACAAAATAGTGTTGTTAGCCAAGTTTCGTGCAAAAGAAACAAAGTTTGAGCTACTTTATGCACGAAAGTCCAACAAAAGCTTAAAAATCCATAAAATCGCAACTTAGCACGTAATACTTACTATATGACTCTTATTTCAATTCTAACCACTTCAACACAATAATATATACCAAATAGTGTTGTGTGCTAAGTTTCGTGCAAAACAAACCAAGTTTGAGCTACTTTATGCACGAAAGTCCAAAAAGAGCTTAAAAACCCATTAAATCGCAACTTAGCACGTAATACTTACCATATGACTATGATTTTAAATTCTAACCACTTCAACAAAATAATATATATCAAATAGTGTTGTGTGCCAAGTTTCGTGCAAAAAAAACCAAGTTTGAGCTACTTTATGCGCGAAAGTTCAAGAAATGCCTAAAAACCCATAAAATCGTAATTTAGCACGTAATTTCTAGCATATGACTATTATTTTAAATTCTAACCACTTCAACACAATAATATATACCAAATAGTGTTGTGTACCAAGATTCGTTTAAAAGAAACCAATTTTTACCTACTTTATGCACGAAAATAAAAAAAAACCTTAAAACCCATAAAATCGCAACTTAACACGTAATATCTACCATATGACTATTATTTTAAATTCTAACCACTTCAACACAATAATATATACCAAATCGTGTTATGTGCCAAGTTCGTGCAAAACAAACCAAGTTTGAGCTACTTTATGCGTGAATGTTCAAAAACAGCTTGAAAACCCATAAAATCGCAACTTGGCACGTAATATTTAGCATATGACTATTATTTTCAATTCTAACCACTTCAACACCATAATACATACCAAATAGTGTTGTGTTCCATGTTTTGTCCAAAACAAACCAAGTTTGACCTACGTTATGCGCGAAACTCCAAACAAAGCATAAAAACCCATAAAATCGCAACTTAGCACGTAAAATTTAGCATATGACTATTATTTTCAATTCTAACCGCTTCAACACAATAATATATGTCAAATAGTGATGTGTACCACGTTTCGTACAAAACGAACTACTTTATGCACGAAAATCCAAAAAAACTTAAAAACTCATAAATTCGCAACTTAGCACGTAATATTTAGCGTATGACTATTATTTTCAATTCAAACCACTTCAGCACAATAGTATATACCAAATAGTTTTGAATGCCAAGTTTCGTGCAAAACAAACAAAGTATGAGCTACTTTATGCACGAAAGTCCAAAAAAACCTTAAAAACCCATAAAGTTGCAACTTAGCTCGTAATATTTAGCATATGACTATTATTTTCAATTCTAACCACTTCAACACAATAACATATACCAAATATTATTATGTGCCTAGTTTCGTGCAAAACAAACAAAGTTTGAGCTACTTTATGCGCGAAAGTCAAAAAAATGCTTAAAAACCCAATAAATCCCAACTTAGCACGTAATTTCTAGAATATTACTATTGCTTTCAATTCTAACCACTTCAACACCATAATATATACCAAATAGTGTTGTGTGCCAAGTTTCGTGCAAAACAAACGAAGTTTGAGCTACTTTATGCACAAAAGTCTAAAAAAAGCTTAATAACCTATAAAATCGCAACATAGCACGTATTTGCTAGCATATGACTATTATTTTCAATTCTAACCACTTCAACACAATAACATATACAAAATAGTGTTGTTAGCCAAGTTTCGTGCAAAAGAAACAAAGTTTGAGCTACTTTATGCACGAAAGTCCAACAAAAGCTTAAAAATCCATAAAATCGCAACTTAGCACGTAATACTTACTATATGACTCTTATTTTCAATTCTAACCACTTCAACACAATAATATATACCAAATAGTGTTGTGTGCTAAGTTTCGTGCAAAACTAACCAAGTTTGAGCTACTTTATGCAAAAAAGTCCAAAAAAAGCTTAATAACCTATAAAATCGCAACTTAGCACGTATTTTCTAGCATATGACTATTATTTTCAATTCTAACCACTTCAACACAATAATATATGTCAAATAGTGATGTGTACCACGTTTCGTACAAAACGAACTACTTGATGCACGAAAATCCAAAAAAAGCTTAAAAACTCATAAATTCGCAACTCAGCACGTAATATTTAGCGTATGACTATTATTTTCAATTCTAACCACTTCAGCACAATAGTATATACCAAATAATTTTGAATGCCAAGTTTCGTGCAAAACAAACAAAGTATGAGCTACTTTATGCACGAAAGTCCAAAAAAACCTTAAAAACCCATAAAGTTGCAACTTAGCACGTAATATTTAGCATATGACTATTATTTTCAATTCTAACCACTTCATCACAATAACATATACCAAATATTATTATGTGCCTAGTTTCGTGCAAAACAAACAAAGTTTGAGCTACTTTATGCGCGAAAGTCAAAAAAATGCTTAAAAACCCAATAAATCCCAACTTAGCACGTAATTTCTAGAATATCACTATTGCTTTCAATTCTAACTACTTCAACACTATAATATATACCAAATAGTGTTGTGTGCCAAGTTTCGTGCAAAACAAACCAAGTTTGAGCTACTTTATGCACAAAAGTCCAAAAAAAGCTTAATAACCTATAAAATCGCAACATAGCACGTATTTTCTAGCATATATTGTCAATTCTAACCACTTCAACACAATAATATATACAAAATAGTGTTGTTAGCCAAGTTTCGTGCAAAACAAACAAAGTTTGAGCTACTTTATGCACGAAAGTCCAACAAAAGCTTAAAAATCCATAAAATCGCAACTTAGCACATAATACTTACGATATGACTCTTATTTTCAATTCTAACCACTTCAACACAATAATATATACCAAATAGTGTTGTGTGCCAAGTTTCGTGCAAAACAAACAAAGTTTGAGCTACTTTATGCGCAAAAGTCCAAAAAATGCTTAAAAACCCAATAAATCCCAAATTAGCACGTAATTTCTAGTATATCACTATTGTTTTCAATTCTAACCTCTTCAACACAATAATATATACCAAATAGTGTTGTGTGCTAAGTTTCGTGCAAAACAAACCCAAGTTTGAGCTACTTTATGCAAAAAAGTCCAAAAAAAGCTTAATAACCTATAAAATCGCAACTTAGCACGTATTTTCTAGCATATGACTATTATTTTCAATTCTAACCACTTCAACACAATAATATATACAAAATAGTGTTGTGCGCCAAGTTTCGTGCAAAACAACCAAGTTTGAGCTACTTTATGCACGAAAGTCCAAAAAGAGCTTAAAAACCCATTAAATCGCAACTTAGCACGTAATACTTACCATATGACTATGATTTTAAATTCTAACCACTTCAACAAAATAATATATATCAAATAGTGTTGTGTGCCAAGTTTCGTGCAAAAAAAAACCAAGTTTGAGCTACTTTATGCGCGAAAGTTCAAGAAATGCCTAAAAACCCATAAAATCGTAATTTAGCACGTAATTTCTAGCATATGACTATTATTTTAAATTCTAACCACTTCAACACAATAATATATACCAAATAGTGTTGTGTACCAAGATTCGTTTAAAAGAAACCAATTTTTACCTACTTTATGCACGAAAATAAAAAAAACCTTAAAACCCATAAAATCGCAACTTAACACGTAATATCTACCATATGACTATTATTTTAAATTCTAACCACTTCAACACAATAATATATACCAAATCGTGTTATGTGCCAAGTTCGTGCAAAACAAACCAAGTTTGAGCTACTTTATGCGTGAATGTCCAAAAACAGCTTGAAAACCCATAAAATCGCAACTTGGCACGTAATATTTAGCATATGACTATTATTTTCAATTCTAACCACTTCAACACCATAATACATACCAAATAGTGTTGTG
Source organism: Amaranthus tricolor (assembly GCF_026212465.1). NCBI lineage: Eukaryota > Viridiplantae > Streptophyta > Magnoliopsida > Caryophyllales > Amaranthaceae > Amaranthus > Amaranthus tricolor. Next base: position 19,904,301 of record NC_080048.1, read on the forward strand.
TTCCATGTTTTGTGCAAAACAAACCAAGTTTGACCTACGTTATGCGCGAAAGTCCAAACAAAGCATAAAAACCCATAAAATCGCAACTTAGCACGTAAAATTTAGCATATGACTATTATTTTCAATTCTAACCACTTCAACACAATAATATATGTCAAATAGTGATGTGTACCACGTTTCGTACAAAACGAACTACTTGATGCACGAAAATCCAAAAAAAGCTTAAAAACTCATAAATTCGCAACTTAGCACGTAATATTTAGCGTATGACTATTATTTTCAATTCTAACCACTTCAGCACAATAGTATATACCAAATAATTTTGAATGCCAAGTTTCGTGCAAAACAAACAAAGTATGAGCTACTTTATGCACGAAAGTCCAAAAAAACCTTAAAAACCCATAAAGTTGCAACTTAGCACGTAATATTTAGCATATGACTATTATTTTCAATTCTAACCACTTCAACACAATAACATATACCAAATATTATTATGTGCCTAGTTTCGTGCAAAACAAACAAAGTTTGAGCTACTTTATGCGCGAAAGTCAAAAAAATGCTTAAAAACCCAATAAATCCCAACTTAGCACGTAATTTCTAGAATATCACTATTGCTTTCAATTCTAACCACTTCAACACTATAATATATACCAAATAGTGTTGTGTGCCAAGTTTCGTGCAAAACAAACCAAGTTTGAGCTACTTTATGCACAAAAGTCCAAAAAAAGCTTAATAACCTATAAAATCGCAACTTAGCACGTATTTTCTAGCATATGACTATTATTTTCAATTCTAACCACTTCAACACAATAATATATACAAAATAGTGTTGTGCGCCAAGTTTCGTGCAAAACAAACCAAGTTTGAGCTACTTTATGCACGAAAGTCCAAAAAGAGCTTAAAAACCCATTAAATCGCAACTTAGCACGTAATACTTACCATATGACTATGATTTTAAATTCTAACCACTTCAACAAAATAATATATATCAAATAGTGTTGTGTGCCAAGTTTCGTGCAAAAAAAACCAAGTTTGAGCTACTTTATGCGCGAAAGTTCAAGAAATGCCTAAAAACCCATAAAATCGTAATTTAGCACGTAATTTCTAGCATATGACTATTATTTTAAATTCTAACCACTTCAACACAATAATATATACCAAATAGTGTTGTGTACCAAGATTCGTTTAAAAGAAACCAATTTTTACCTACTTTATGCACGAAAATAAAAAAAACCTTAAAACCCATAAAATCGCAACTTAACACGTAATATCTACCATATGACTATTATTTTAAATTCTAACCACTTCAACACAATAATATATACCAAATCGTGTTATGTGCCAAGTTCGTGCAAAACAAACCAAGTTTGAGCTACTTTATGCGTGAATGTCCAAAAACAGCTTGAAAACCCATAAAATCGCAACTTGGCACGTAATATTTAGCATATGACTATTATTTTCAATTCTAACCACTTCAACACCATAATACATACCAAATAGTGTTGTGTTCCATGTTTTGTGCAAAACAAACCAAGTTTGACCTACGTTATGCGCGAAAGTCCAAACAAAGCATAAAAACCCATAAAATCGCAACTTAGCACGTAAAATTTAGCATATGACTATTATTTTCAATTCTAACCACTTCAACACAATAATATATGTCAAATAGTGATGTGTACCACGTTTCGTACAAAACGAACTACTTGATGCACGAAAATCCAAAAAAAGCTTAAAAACTCATAAATTCGCAACTTAGCACGTAATATTTAGCGTATGACTATTATTTTCAATTCTAACCACTTCAGCACAATAGTATATACCAAATAATTTTGAATGCCAAGTTTCGTGCAAAACAAACAAAGTATGAGCTACTTTATGCACGAAAGTCCAAAAAAACCTTAAAAACCCATAAAGTTGCAACTTAGCACGTAATATTTAGCATATGACTATTATTTTCAATTCTAACCACTTCAACACAATAACATATACCAAATATTATTATGTGCCTAGTTTCGTGCAAAACAAACAAAGTTTGAGCTACTTTATGCGCGAAAGTCAAAAAAATGCTTAAAAACCCAATAAATCCCAACTTAGCACGTAATTTCTAGAATATCACTATTGCTTTCAATTCTAACCACTTCAACACTATAATATATACCAAATAGTGTTGTGTGCCAAGTTTCGTGCAAAACAAACCAAGTTTGAGCTACTTTATGCACAAAAGTCCAAAAAAAGCTTAATAACCTATAAAATCGCAACATAGCACGTATTTTCTAGCATATGACTATTATTGTCAATTCTAACCACTTCAACACAATAATATATACAAAATAGTGTTGTTAGCCAAGTTTCGTGCAAAACAAACAAAGTTTGAGCTACTTTATGCACGAAAGTCCAACAAAAGCTTAAAAATCCATAAAATCGCAACTTAGCACATAATACTTACGATATGACTCTTATTTTCAATTCTAACCACTTCAACACAATAATATATACCAAATAGTGTTGTGTGCCAAGTTTCGTGCAAAACAAACAAAGTTTGAGCTACTTTATGCGCAAAAGTCCAAAAAATGCTTAAAAACCCAATAAATCCCAAATTAGCACGTAATTTCTAGTATATCACTATTGTTTTCAATTCTAACCTCTTCAACACAATAATATATACCAAATAGTGTTGTGTGCTAAGTTTCGTGCAAAACAAACCAAGTTTGAGCTACTTTATGCAAAAAAGTCCAAAAAAAGCTTAATAACCTATAAAATCGCAACTTAGCACGTATTTTCTAGCATATGACTATTATTTTCAATTCTAACCACTTCAACACAATAATATATACAAAATAGTGTTGTGCGCCAAGTTTCGTGCAAAACAAACCAAGTTTGAGCTACTTTATGCACGAAAGTCCAAAAAGAGCTTAAAAACCCATTAAATCGCAACTTAGCACGTAATACTTACCATATGACTATGATTTTAAATTCTAACCACTTCAACAAAATAATATATATCAAATAGTGTTGTGTGCCAAGTTTCGTGCAAAAAAAACCAAGTTTGAGCTACTTTATGCGCGAAAGTTCAAGAAATGCCTAAAAACCCATAAAATCGTAATTTAGCACGTAATTTCTAGCATATGACTATTATTTTAAATTCTAACCACTTCAACACAATAATATATACCAAATAGTGTTGTGTACCAAGATTCGTTTAAAAGAAACCAATTTTTACCTACTTTATGCACGAAAATAAAAAAAACCTTAAAACCCATAAAATCGCAACTTAACACGTAATATCTACCATATGACTATTATTTTAAATTCTAACCACTTCAACACAATAATATATACCAAATCGTGTTATGTGCCAAGTTCGTGCAAAACAAACCAAGTTTGAGCTACTTTATGCGTGAATGTCCAAAAACAGCTTGAAAACCCATAAAATCGCAACTTGGCACGTAATATTTAGCATATGACTATTATTTTCAATTCTAACCACTTCAACACCATAATACATACCAAATAGTGTTGTGTTCCATGTTTTGTGCAAAACAAACCAAGTTTGACCTACGTTATGCGCGAAAGTCCAAACAAAGCATAAAAACCCATAAAATCGCAACTTAGCACGTAAAATTTAGCATATGACTATTATTTTCAATTCTAACCACTTCAACACAATAATATATGTCAAATAGTGATGTGTACCACGTTTCGTACAAAACGAACTACTTTATGCACGAAAATCCAAAAAAAGCTTAAAAACTCATAAATTCGCAACTTAGCACGTAATATTTAGCGTATGACTATTATTTTCAATTCTAACCACTTCAGCACAATAGTATATACCAAATAATTTTGAATGCCAAGTTTCGTGCAAAACAAACAAAGTATGAGCTACTTTATGCACGAAAGTCCAAAAAAACCTTAAAAACCCATAAAGTTGCAACTTAGCACGTAATATTTAGCATATGACTATTATTTTCAATTCTAACCACTTCAACACAATAACATATACCAAATATTATTATGTGCCTAGTTTCGTGCAAAACAAACAAAGTTTGAGCTACTTTATGCGCGAAAGTCAAAAAAATGCTTAAAAACCCAATAAATCCCAACTTAGCACGTAATTTCTAGAATATCACTATTGCTTTCAATTCTAACCACTTCAACACTATAATATATACCAAATAGTGTTGTGTGCCAAGTTTCGTGCAAAACAAACCAAGTTTGAGCTACTTTATGCACAAAAGTCCAAAAAAAGCTTAATAACCTATAAAATCGCAACATAGCACGTATTTTCTAGCATATGACTATTATTGTCAATTCTAACCACTTCAACACAATAATATATACAAAATAGTGTTGTTAGCCAAGTTTCGTGCAAAACAAACAAAGTTTGAGCTACTTTATGCACGAAAGTCCAACAAAAGCTTAAAAATCCATAAAATCGCAACTTAGCACATAATACTTACGATATGACTCTTATTTTCAATTCTAACCACTTCAACACAATAATATATACCAAATAGTGTTGTGTGCCAAGTTTCGTGCAAAACAAACAAAGTTTGAGCTACTTTATGCGCAAAAGTCCAAAAAATGCTTAAAAACCCAATAAATCCCAAATTAGCACGTAATTTCTAGTATATCACTATTGTTTTCAATTCTAACCTCTTCAACACAATAATATATACCAAATAGTGTTGTGTGCTAAGTTTCGTGCAAAACAAACCAAGTTTGAGCTACTTTATGCAAAAAAGTCCAAAAAAAGCTTAATAACCTATAAAATCGCAACTTAGCACGTATTTTCTAGCATATGACTATTATTTTCAATTCTAACCACTTCAACACAATAATATATACAAAATAGTGTTGTGCGCCAAGTTTCATGCAAAACAAACCAAGTTTGAGCTACTTTATGCACGAAAGTCCAAAAAGAGCTTAAAAACCCATTAAATCGCAACTTAGCACGTAATACTTACCATATGACTATGATTTTAAATTCTAACCACTTCAACAAAATAATATATATCAAATAGTGTTGTGTGCCAAGTTTCGTGCAAAAAAAACCAAGTTTGAGCTACTTTATGCGCGAAAGTTCAAGAAATGCCTAAAAACCCATAAAATCGTAATTTAGCACGTAATTTCTAGCATATGACTATTATTTTAAATTCTAACCACTTCAACACAATAATATATACCAAATAGTGTTGTGTACCAAGATTCGTTTAAAAGAAACCAATTTTTACCTACTTTATGCACGAAAATAAAAAAAACCTTAAAACCCATAAAATCGCAACTTAACACGTAATATCTACCATATGACTATTATTTTAAATTCTAACCACTTCAACACAATAATATATACCAAATCGTGTTATGTGCCAAGTTCGTGCAAAACAAACCAAGTTTGAGCTACTTTATGCGTGAATGTCCAAAAACAGCTTGAAAACCCATAAAATCGCAACTTGGCACGTAATATTTAGCATATGACTATTATTTTCAATTCTAACCACTTCAACACCATAATACATACCAAATAGTGTTGTGTTCCATGTTTTGTGCAAAACAAACCAAGTTTGACCTACGTTATGCGCGAAAGTCCAAACAAAGCATAAAAACCCATAAAATCGCAACTTAGCACGTAAAATTTAGCATATGACTATTATTTTCAATTCTAACCACTTCAACACAATAATATATGTCAAATAGTGATGTGTACCACGTTTCGTACAAAACGAACTACTTGATGCACGAAAATCCAAAAAAAGCTTAAAAACTCATAAATTCGCAACTTAGCACGTAATATTTAGCGTATGACTATTATTTTCAATTCTAACCACTTCAGCACAATAGTATATACCAAATAATTTTGAATGCCAAGTTTCGTGCAAAACAAACAAAGTATGAGCTACTTTATGCACGAAAGTCCAAAAAAACCTTAAAAACCCATAAAGTTGCAACTTAGCACGTAATATTTAGCACATGACTATTATTTTCAATTCTAACCACTTCAACACAATAACATATACCGAATATTATTATGTGCCTAGTTTCGTGCAAAACAAACAAAGTTTGAGCTACTTTATGCGCGAAAGTCAAAAAAATGCTTAAAAACCCAATAAATCCCAACTTAGCACGTAATTTCTAGAATATCACTATTGCTTTCAATTCTAACCACTTCAACACTATAATATATACCAAATAGTGTTGTGTGCCAAGTTTCGTGCAAAACAAACCAAGTTCGAGCTACTTTATGCACAAAAGTCCAAAAAAAGCTTAATAACCTATAAAATCGCAACATAGCACGTATTTTCTAGCATATGACTATTATTGTCAATTCTAACCACTTCAACACAATAATATATACAAAATAGTGTTGTTAGCCAAGTTTCGTGCAAAACAAACAAAGTTTGAGCTACTTTATGCACGAAAGTCCAACAAAAGCTTAAAAATCCATAAAATCGCAACTTAGCACATAATACTTACGATATGACTCTTATTTTCAATTCTAACCACTTCAACACAATAATATATACCAAATAGTGTTGTGTGCCAAGTTTCGTGCAAAACAAACAAAGTTTGAGCTACTTTATGCGCAAAAGTCCAAAAAATGCTTAAAAACCCAATAAATCCCAAATTAGCACGTAATTTCTAGTATATCACTATTGTTTTCAATTCTAACCTCTTCAACACAATAATATATACCAAATAGTGTTGTGTGCTAAGTTTCGTGCAAAACAAACCAAGTTTGAGCTACTTTATGCAAAAAAGTCCAAAAAAAGCTTAATAACCTATAAAATCGAAACTTAGCACGTATTTTCTAGCATATGACTATTATTTTCAATTCTAACCACTTCAACACAATAATATATACAAAATAGTGTTGTGCGCCAAGTTTCGTGCAAAACAAACCAAGTTTGAGCTACTTTATGCACGAAAGTCCAAAAAGAGCTTAAAAACCCATTAAATCGCAACTTAACACGTAATACTTACCATATGACTATGATTTTAAATTCTAAACACTTCAACACAATAATATATATCAAATAGTGTTGTGTGCCAAGTTTCGTGCAAAAAAAACCATGTTTGAGCTACTTTATGCGCGAAAGTTCAAGAAATGCCTAAAAACCCATAAAATCGTAATTTAGCACGTAATTTCTAGCATATGACTATTATTTTAAATTCTAACCACTTCAACACAATAATATATACCAAATAGTGTTGTGTACCAACATTCGTTTAAAAGAAACCAATTTTTACCTACTTTATGCACGAAAATAAAAAAAACCTTAAAACCCATAAAATCGCAACTTAACACGTAGTATCTACCATATGACTATTATTTTAAATTCTAACCACTTCAACACAATAATATATACCAAATCGTGTTATGTGCCAAGTTTCGTGCAAAACAAACCACGTTTGAGCTACTTTATGCGTGAATGTCCAAAAACAGCTTGAAAACCCATAAAATCGCAACTTGGCACGTAATATTTAGCATATGACTATTATTTTCAATTCTAACCACTTCAACACCATAATACATACCAAATAGTGTTGTGTTCCATGTTTTGTGCAAAACAAACCAAGTTTGACATACGTTATGCGCGAAAGTCCAAACAGAGCATAAAAACCCATAAAATCGCAACTTAGCACGTAAAATTTAGCATATGACTATTATTTTCAATTCTAACCACTTCAACACAATAATATATGTCAAATAGTGATGTGTACCACGTTTCGTACAAAACGAACTACTTTATGCACGAAAATCCAAAAAAAGCTTAAAAACTCATAAATTCGCAACTTAGAACGTAATATTTAGCGTATGACTATTATTTTCAATTCTAACCACTTCAGCACAATAGTATATACCAAATAGTTTTGAATGCCAAGTTTCGTGCAAAACAAACAAAGTATGAGCTACTTTATGCACGAAAGTCCAAAAAAACCTTAAAAACCCATAAAGTTGCAACTTAGCACGTAATATTTAGCATATGACTATTATTTTCAATTCTAACCACTTCAACACAATAACATATACCAAATATTATTATGTGCCTAGTTTCGTGCAAAACAAACAAAGTTTGAGCTACTTTATGCGCGAAAGTCAAAAAAATGCTTAAAAACCCAATAAATCCCAACTTAGCACGTAATTTCCTAGAATATCACTATTGCTTTCAATTCTAACCACTTCAACACTATAATATATACCAAATAGTTTTGTGTGCTAAGTTTCGTGCAAAACAAACCAAGTTTGAGCTACTTTATGCACAAAAGTCCAAAAAAAGCTTAATAACCTATAAAATCGCAACATAGCACGTATTTTCTAGCATATGACTATTATTTTCAATTCTAACCACTTCAACACAATAATATATACAAAATAGTGTTGTTAGCCAAGTTTCGTGCAAAACAAACAAAGTTTGAGCTACTTTATGCACGAAAGTCCAACAAAAGCTTAAAAATCCATAAAATCGCAACTTAGCACGTAATACTTACTATATGACTCTTATTTTCAATTCTAACCACTTCAACACAATAATATATACCAAATAGTGTTGTGTGCCAAGTTTCGTGCAAAACAAACAAAGTTTGAGCTACTTTATGCGCAAAAGTCCAAAAAATGCTTAAAAAACCCAATAAATCCCAAATTAGCACGTAATTTCTAGTATATCACTATTGTTTTCAATTCTAACCACTTCAACACAATAATATATACCAAATAGTGTTGTGTGCTAAGTTTCGTGCAAAACAAACCAAGTTTGAGCTACTTTATGCAAAAAAGTCCAAAAAAAGCTTAATAACCTATAAAATCGCAACTTAGCACGTATTTTCTAGCATATGACTATTATTTTCAATTCTAACCACTTCAACACAATAATATATACAAAATAGTGTTGTGCGCCAAGTTTCGTGCAAAACAAACCAAGTTTGAGCTACTTTATGCACGAAAGTCCAAAAAGAGCTTAAAAACCCATTAAATCGCAACTTAGCACGTAATACTTACCATATGACTATGATTTTAAATTCTAACCACTTCAACAAAATAATATATATCAAATAGTGTTGTGTGCCAAGTTTCGTGCAAAAAAAACCAAGTTTGAGCTACTTTATGCGCGAAAGTTCAAGAAATGCCTAAAAACCCAAAAAAATCGTAATTTAGCACGTAATTTCTAGCATATGACTATTATTTTAAATTCTAACCACTTCAACACAATAATATATACCAAATAGTGTTGTGTACCAAGATTCGTTTAAAAGAAACCAATTTTTACCTACTTTATGCACGAAAATATAAAAAACCTTAAAACCCATAAAATCGCAACTTAACACGTAATATCTACCATATGACTATTATTTTAAATTCTAAGCACTTCAACACAATAATATATACCAAATCGTGTTATGTGCCAAGTTTCGTGCAAAACAAACCAAGTTTGAGTTACTTTATGCGTGAATGTCCAAAAACAGCTTGAAAACCCATAAAATCGCAACTTGGCACGTAATATTTAGCATATGACTATTATTTTCAATTCTAACCACTTCAACACCATAATACATACCAAATAGTGTTGTGTTCCATGTTTTGTGCAAAACAAACCAAGTTTGACCTACGTTATGCGCGAAAGTCCAAACAAAGCATAAAAACCCATAAAATCGCAACTTAGCACGTAAAATTTAGCATATGACTATTATTTTCAATTCTAACCACTTCAACACAATAATATATGTCAAATAGTGATGTGTACCACGTTTCGTACAAAACGAACTACTTTATGCACGAAAATCCAAAAAAAGCTTAAAAACTCATAAATTCGCAACTTAGCACGTAATATTTAGCGTATGACTATTATTTTCAATTCTAACCACTTCAGCACAATAGTATATACCAAATAGTTTTGAATGCCAAGTTTCGTGCAAAACAAACAAAGTATGAGCTACTTTATGCACGAAAGTCCAAAAAAAACCTTAAAAACCCATAAAGTTGCAACTTAGCACGTAATATTTAGCATATGACTATTATTTTCAATTCTAACCACTTCAACACAATAACATATACCAAATATTATTATGTGCCTAGTTTCGTGCAAAACAAACAAAGTTTTAGCTACTTTATGCGCGAAAGTCAAAAAAATGCTTAAAAACCCAATAAATCCCAACTTAGCACGTAATTTCTAGAATATCACTATTGCTTTCAATTCTAACCACTTCAACACTATAATATATACCAAATAGTTTTGTGTGCTAAGTTTCGTGCAAAACAAACCAAGTTTGAGCTACTTTATGCACAAAAGTCCAAAAAAAGCTTAATAACCTATAAAATCGCAACATAGCACGTATTTTCTAGCATATGACTATTATTTTCAATTCTAACCACTTCAACACAATAATATATACAAAATAGTGTTGTTAGCCAAGTTTCGTGCAAAACAAACAAAGTTTGAGCTACTTTATGCACGAAAGTCCAACAAAAGCTTAAAAATCCATAAAATCGCAACTTAGCACGTAATACTTACTATATGACTCTTATTTTCAATTCTAACCACTTCAACACAATAATATATACCAAATAGTGTTGTGTGCCAAGTTTCGTGCAAAACAAACAAAGTTTGAGCTACTTTATGCGCAAAAGTCCAAAAAATGCTTAAAAACCCAATAAATCCCAAATTAGCACGTAATTTCTAGTATATCACTATTGTTTTCAATTCTAACCACTTCAACACAATAATATATACCAAATAGTGTTGTGTGCTAAGTTTCGTGCAAAACAAACCAAGTTTGAGCTACTTTATGCAAAAAAGTCCAAAAAAAGCTTAATAACCTATAAAATCGCAACTTAGCACGTATTTTCTAGCATATGACTATTATTTTCAATTCTAACCACTTCAACACAATAATATATACAAAATAGTGTTGTGCGCCAAGTTTCGTGCAAAACAAACCAAGTTTGAGCTACTTTATGCACGAAAGTCCAAAAAGAGCTTAAAAACCCATTAAATCGCAACTTAGCACGTAATACTTACCATATGACTATGATTTTAAATTCTAACCACTTCAACAAAATAATATATATCAAATAGTGTTGTGTGCCAAGTTTCGTGCAAAAAAAACCAAGTTTGAGCTACTTTATGCGCGAAAGTTCAAGAAATGCCTAAAAACCCATAAAATCGTAATTTAGCACGTAATTTCTAGCATATGACTATTATTTTAAATTCTAACCACTTCAACACAATAATATATACCAAATAGTGTTGTGTACCAAGATTCGTTTAAAAGAAACCAATTTTTACCTACTTTATGCACGAAAATATAAAAAACCTTAAAACCCATAAAATCGCAACTTAACACGTAATATCTACCATATGACTATTATTTTAAATTCTAAGCACTTCAACACAATAATATATACCAAATCGTGTTATGTGCCAAGTTTCGTGCAAAACAAACCAAGTTTGAGTTACTTTATGCGTGAATGTCCAAAAACAGCTTGAAAACCCATAAAATCGCAACTTGGCACGTAATATTTAGCATATGACTATTATTTTCAATTCTAACCACTTCAACACCATAATACATACCAAATAGTGTTGTGTTCCATGTTTTGTGCAAAACAAACCAAGTTTGACCTACGTTATGCGCGAAAGTCCAAACAAAGCATAAAAACCCATAAAATCGCAACTTAGCACGTAAAATTTAGCATATGACTATTATTTTCAATTCTAACCACTTCAACACAATAATATATGTCAAATAGTGATGTGTACCACGTTTCGTACAAAACGAACTACTTTATGCACGAAAATCCAAAAAAAGCTTAAAAACTCATAAATTCGCAACTTAGCACGTAATATTTAGCGTATGACTATTATTTTCAATTCTAACCACTTCAGCACAATAGTATATACCAAATAGTTTTGAATGCCAAGTTTCGTGCAAAACAAACAAAGTATGAGCTACTTTATGCACGAAAGTCCAAAAAAACCTTAAAAACCCATAAAGTTGCAACTTAGCACGTAATATTTAGCATATGACTATTATTTTCAATTCTAACCACTTCAACACAATAACATATACCAAATATTATTATGTGCCTAGTTTCGTGCAAAACAAACAAAGTTTTAGCTACTTTATGCGCGAAAGTCAAAAAAATGCTTAAAAACCCAATAAATCCCAACTTAGCACGTAATTTCTAGAATATCACTATTGCTTTCAATTCTAACCACTTCAACACTATAATATATACCAAATAGTTTTGTGTGCTAAGTTTCGTGCAAAACAAACCAAGTTTGAGCTACTTTATGCACAAAAGTCCAAAAAAAGCTTAATAACCTATAAAATCGCAACATAGCACGTATTTTCTAGCATATGACTATTATTTTCAATTCTAACCACTTCAACACAATAATATATACAAAATAGTGTTGTTAGCCAAGTTTCGTGCAAAACAAACAAAGTTTGAGCTACTTTATGCACGAAAGTCCAACAAAAGCTTAAAAATCCATAAAATCGCAACTTAGCACGTAATACTTACTATATGACTCTTATTTTCAATTCTAACCACTTCAACACAATAATATATACCAAATAGTGTTGTGTGCCAAGTTTCGTGCAAAACAAACAAAGTTTGAGCTACTTTATGCGCAAAAGTCCAAAAAATGCTTAAAAACCCAATAAATCCCAAATTAGCACGTAATTTCTAGTATATCACTATTGTTTTCAATTCTAACCACTTCAACACAATAATATATACCAAATAGTGTTGTGTGCTAAGTTTCGTGCAAAACAAACCAAGTTTGAGCTACTTTATGCAAAAAAGTCCAAAAAAAGCTTAATAACCTATAAAATCGCAACTTAGCACGTATTTTCTAGCATATGACTATTATTTTCAATTCTAACCACTTCAACACAATAATATATACAAAATAGTGTTGTGCGCCAAGTTTCGTGCAAAACAAACCAAGTTTGAGCTACTTTATGCACGAAAGTCCAAAAAGAGCTTAAAAACCAATTAAATCGCAACTTAGCACGTAATACTTACCATATGACTATGATTTTAAATTCTAACCACTTCAACAAAATAATATATATCAAATAGTGTTGTGTGCCAAGTTTCGTGCAAAAAAAACCAAGTTTGAGCTACTTTATGCGCGAAAGTTCAAGAAATGCCTAAAAACCCATAAAATCGTAATTTAGCACGTAATTTCTAGCATATGACTATTATTTTAAATTCTAACCACTTCAACACAATAATATATACCAAACAGTGTTGTGTACCAAGATTCGTTTAAAAGAAACCAATTTTTACCTACTTTATGCACGAAAATATAAAAAACCTTAAAACCCATAAAATCGCAACTTAACACGTAATATCTACCATATGACTATTATTTTAAATTCTAAGCACTTCAACACAATAATATATACCAAATCGTGTTATGTGCCAAGTTTCGTGCAAAACAAACCAAGTTTGAGTTACTTTATGCGTGAATGTCCAAAAACAGCTTGAAAACCCATAAAATCGCAACTTGGCACGTAATATTTAGCATATGACTATTATTTTCAATTCTAACCACTTCAACACCATAATACATACCAAATAGTGTTGTGTTCCATGTTTTGTGCAAAACAAACCAAGTTTGACCTACGTTATGCGCGAAAGTCCAAACAAAGCATAAAAACCCATAAAATCGCAACTTAGCACGTAAAATTTAGCATATGACTATTATTTTCAATTCTAACCACTTCAACACAATAATATATGTCAAATAGTGATGTGTACCACGTTTCGTACAAAACGAACTACTTTATGCACGAAAATCCAAAAAAAGCTTAAAAACTCATAAATTCGCAACTTAGCACGTAATATTTAGCGTATGACTATTATTTTCAATTCTAACCACTTCAGCACAATAGTATATACCAAATAGTTTTGAATGCCAAGTTTCGTGCAAAACAAACAAAGTATGAGCTACTTTATGCACGAAAGTCCAAAAAAACCTTAAAAACCCATAAAGTTGCAACTTAGCACGTAATATTTAGCATATGACTATTATTTTCAATTCTAACCACTTCAACACAATAACATATACCAAATATTATTATGTGCCTAGTTTCGTGCAAAACAAACAAAGTTTGAGCTACTTTATGCGCAAAAGTCCAAAAAATGCTTAAAAACCCAATAAATCCCAAATTAGCACGTAATTTCTAGTATATCACTATTGTTTTCAATTCTAACCTCTTCAACACAATAATATATACCAAATAGTGTTGTGTGCTAAGTTTCGTGCAAAACAAACCAAGTTTGAGCTACTTTATGCAAAAAAGTCCAAAAAAAGCTTAATAACCTATAAAATCGCAACTTAGCACGTATTTTCTAGCATATGACTATTATTTTCAATTCTAACCACTTCAACACAATAATATATACAAAATAGTGTTGTGCGCCAAGTTTCGTGCAAAACAAACCAAGTTTGAGCTACTTTATGCACGAAAGTCCAAAAAGAGCTTAAAAACCCATTAAATCGCAACTTAACACGTAATACTTACCATATGACTATGATTTTAAATTCTAACCACTTCAACACAATAATATATATCAAATAGTGTTGTGTGCCAAGTTTCGTGCAAAAAAAACCAAGTTTGAGCTACTTTATGCGCGAAAGTTCAAGAAATGCCTAAAAACCCATAAAATCGTAATTTAGCACGTAATTTCTAGCATATGACTATTATTTTAAATTCTAACCACTTCAACACAATAATATATACCAAATAGTGTTGTGTACCAACATTCGTTTAAAAGAAACCAATTTTTACCTACTTTATGCACGAAAATAAAAAAAACCTTAAAACCCATAAAATCGCAACTTAACACGTAATATCTACCATATGACTATTATTTTAAATTCTAACCACTTCAACACAATAATATATACCAAATCGTGTTATGTGCCAAGTTTCGTGCAAAACAAACCAAGTTTGAGCTACTTTATGCGTGAATGTCCAAAAACAGCTTGAAAACCCATAAAATCGCAACTTGGCACGTAATATTTAGCATATGACTATTATTTTCAATTCTAACCACTTCAACACCATAATACATACCAAATAGTGTTGTGTTCCATGTTTTGTGCAAAACAAACCGAGTTTGACCTACGTTATGCGCGAAAGTCCAAACAGAGCATAAAAACCCATAAAATCGCAACTTAGCACGTAAAATTTAGCATATGACTATTATTTTCAATTCTAACCACTTCAACACAATAATATATGTCAAATAGTGATGTGTACCACGTTTCGTACAAAACGAACTACTTTATGCACGAAAATCCAAAAAAAGCTTAAAAACTCATAAATTCGCAACTTAGAACGTAATATTTAGCGTATGACTATTATTTTCAATTCTAACCACTTCAGCACAATAGTATATACCAAATAGTTTTGAATGCCAAGTTTCGTGCAAAACAAACAAAGTATGAGCTAGTTTATGCACGAAAGTCCAAAAAAACCTTAAAAACCCATAAAGTTGCAACTTAGCACGTAATATTTAGCATATGACTATTATTTTCAATTCTAACCACTTCAACACAATAACATATACCAAATATTATTATGTGCCTAGTTTCGTGCAAAACAAACAAAGTTTGAGCTACTTTATGCGCGAAAGTCAAAAAAATGCTTAAAAACCCAATAAATCCCAACTTAGCACGTAATTTCTAGAATATCACTATTGCTTTCAATTCTAACCACTTCAACACCATAATATATACCAAATAGTGTTGTGTGCCAAGTTTCGTGCAAAACAAACCAAGTTTGAGCTACTTTATGCACAAAAGTCCAAAAAAAGCTTAATAACCTATAAAATCGCAACATAGCACGTATTTTCTAGCATATGACTATTATTTTCAATTCTAACCACTTCAACACAATAATATCTACAAAATAGTGTTGTTAGCCAAGTTTCGTGCAAAAGAAATAAAGCTTGAGCTACTTTATGCACGAAAGTCCAACAAAAGCTTAAAAATCCATAAAATCGCAACTTAGCACGTAATACTTACTATATGACTCTTATTTTCAATTCTAACCACTTCAACACAATAATATATACCAAATAGTGTTGTGTGCCAAGTTTCGTGCAAAACAAACAAAGTTTGAGCTACTTTATGCGCAAAAGTCCAAAAAATGGTTAAAAACCCAATAAATCCCAAATTAGCACGTAATTTCTAGTATATCACTATTGTTTTCAATTCTAACCACTTCAACACAATAATATATACCAAATAGTGTTGTGTGCTAAGTTTCGTGCAAAACAAACCAAGTTTGAGCTACTTTATGCAAAAAAGTCCAAAAAAAGCTTAATAACCTATAAAATCGCAACTTAGCACGTATTTTCTAGCATATGACTATTATTTTCAATTCTAACCACTTCAACACAATAATATATACAAAATAGTGTTGTGCGCCAAGTTTCGTGCAAAACAAACCATGTTTGAGCTACTTTATGCACGAAAGTCCAAAAAGAGCTTAAAAACCCATTAAATCGCAACTTAGCATGTAATACTTACCATATGACTATGATTTTAAATTCTAACCACTTCAACAAAATAATATATATCAAATAGTGTTGTGTGCCAAGTTTCGTGCAAAAAAAACCAAGTTTGAGCTACTTTATGCGCGAAAGTTCAAGAAATGCCTAAAAACCCATAAAATCGTAATTTAGCAAGTAATTTCTAGCATATGACTATTATTTTAAATTCTAAGCACTTCAACACAATAATATATACCAAATAGTGTTGTGTACCACGATTCGTTTAAAAGAAACCAATTTTTACCTACTTTATGCACGAAAATAAAAAAAACCTTAAAACCCATAAAATCGCAACTTAACACGTAATATCTACCATATGACTATTTTTTTAAATTCTAACTACTTCAACACAATAATATATACCAAATCGTGTTATGTGCCAAGTTTCGTGCAAAACAAACCAAGTTTGAGCTACTTTATGCGTGAATGTCCAAAAACAGCTTGAAAACCCATAAAATCGCAACTTGGCACGTAATATTTAGCATATGACTATTATTTTCAATTCTAACCACTTCAACACCATAATACATACCAAATAGTGTTGTGTTCCATGTTTTGTGCAAAACAAACCAAGTTTGACCTACGTTATGCGCGAAAGTCCAAACAGAGCATAAAAACCCATAAAATCGCAACTTAGCACGTAAAATTTAGCATATGACTATTATTTTCAATTCTAACCACTTCAACACAATAATATATGTCAAATAGTGATGTGTACCACGTTTCGTACAAAACGAACTACTTTATGCACGAAAATCCAAAAAAAGCTTAAAAACTCATAAATTCGCAACTTAGCACGTAATATTTAGCGTATGACTATTATTTTCAATTCTAACCACGTCAGCACAATAGTATATACCAAATAGTTTTGAATGCCAAGTTTCGTGCAAAACAAACAAAGTATGAGCTACTTTATGCACGAAAGTCCAAAAAAACCTTAAAAACCCATAAAGTTGCAACTTAGCACGTAATATTTAGCATATGACTATTATTTTCAATTCTAACCACTTCAACACAATAACATATACCAAATATTATTATGTGCCTAGTTTCGTGCAAAACAAACAAAGTTTGAGCTACTTTATGCGCGAAAGTCAAAAAAATGCTTAAAAACCCAATAAATCCCAACTTAGCACGTAATTTCTAGAATATCACTATTGCTTTCAATTCTAACCACTTCAACACTATAATATATACCAAATAGTGTTGTGTGCCAAGTTTCGTGCAAAACAAACTAAGTTTGAGCTACTTTATGCACAAAAGTCCAAAAAAAGCTTAATAACCTATAAAATCGCAACATAGCACGTATTTTCTAGCATATGACTATTATTTTCAATTCTAACCACTTCAACACAATAATATATACAAAATAGTGTTGTTAGCCAAGTTTCGTGCAAAACAAACAAAGTTTGAGCTACTTTATGCACGAAAGTCCAACAAAAGCTTAAAAATCCATAAAATCGCAACTTAGCACGTAATACTTACTATATGACTCTTATTTTCAATTCTAACCACTTCAACACAATAATATATACCAAATAGTGTTGTGTGCCAAGTTTCGTGCAAAACAAACAAAGTTTGAGCTACTTTATGCGCAAAAGTCCAAAAAATGGTTAAAAACCCAATAAATCCCAAATTAGCACGTAATTTCTAGTATATCACTATTGTTTTCAATTCTAACCACTTCAACACAATAATATATACCAAATAGTGTTGTGTGCTAAGTTTCGTGCAAAACAAACCAAGTTTGAGCTACTTTATGCAAAAAAGTCCAAAAAAAGCTTAATAACCTATAAAATCGCAATTTAGCACGTATTTTCTAGCATATGACTATTATTTTCAATTCTAACCACTTCAACACAATAATATATACAAAATAGTGTTGTGCGCCAAGTTTCGTGCAAAACAAACCAAGTTTGAGCTACTTTATGCACGAAAGTCCAAAAAGAGCTTAAAAACCCATTAAATCGCAACTTAGCACGTAATACTTACCATATGACTATAATTTTAAATTCTAACCACTTCAACAAAATAATATATATTAAATAGTGTTGTGTGCCAAGTTTCGTGCAAAAAAAACCAAGTTTGAGCTACTTTATGCGCGAAAGTTCAAGAAATGCCTAAAAACCCATAAAATCGTAATTTAGCACGTAATTTCTAGCATATGACTATTATTTTAAATTCTAACCACTTCAACACAATAATATATACCAAATAGTGTTGTGTACCAAGATTCGTTTAAAAGAAACCAATTTTTACCTACTTTATGCACGAAAATAAAAAAAACCTTAAAACCCATAAAATCGCAACTTAACACGTAATATCTACCATATGACTATTATTTTAAATTCTAACCATTTCAACACAATAATATATACCAAATCGTGTTATGTGCCAAGTTTCGTGCAAAACAAACCAAGTTTGAGCTACTTTATGCGTGAATGTCCAAAAACAGCTTGAAAACCCATAAAATCGCAACTTGGCACGTAATATTTAGCATATGACTATTATTTTCAATTCTAACCACTTCAACACCATAATACATACCAAATAGTGTTGTGTTCCATGTTTTGTGCAAAACAAACCAAGTTTGACCTACGTTATGCGCGAAAGTCCAAACAGAGCATAAAAACCCATAAAATCGCAACTTAGCACGTAAAATTTAGCATATGACTATTATTTTCAATTCTAACCACTTCAACACAATAATATATGTCAAATAGTGATGTGTACCACGTTTCGTACAAAACGAACTACTTTATGCACGAAAATCCAAAAAAAGCTTAAAAACTCATAAATTCGCAACTTAGCACGTAATATTTAGCGTATGACTATTATTTTCAATTCTAACCACGTCAGCACAATAGTATATACCAAATAGTTTTGAATGCCAAGTTTCGTGCAAAACAAACAAAGTATGAGCTACTTTATGCACGAAAGTCCAAAAAAACCTTAAAAACCCATAAAGTTGCAACTTAGCACGTAATATTTAGCATATGACTATTATTTTCAATTCTAACCACTTCAACACAATAACATATACCAAATATTATTATGTGCCTAGTTTCGTGCAAAACAAACAAAGTTTGAGCTACTTTATGCGCGAAAGTCAAAAAAATGCTTAAAAACCCAATAAATCCCAACTTAGCACGTAATTTCTAGAATATCACTATTGCTTTCAATTCTAACCACTTCAACACTATAATATATACCAAATAGTGTTGTGTGCCAAGTTTCGTGCAAAACAAACAAAGTTTGAGCTACTTTATGCGCAAAAGTCCAAAAAATGGTTAAAAACCCAATAAATCCCAAATTAGCACGTAATTTCTAGTATATCACTATTGTTTTCAATTCTAACCACTTCAACACAATAATATATATCAAATAGTGTTGTGTGCTAAGTTTCGTGCAAAACAAACCAAGTTTGAGCTACTTTATGCAAAAAAGTCCAAAAAAAGCTTAATAACCTATAAAATCGCAATTTAGCACGTATTTTCTAGCATATGACTATTATTTTCAATTCTAACCACTTCAACACAATAATATATACAAAATAGTGTTGTGCGCCAAGTTTCGTGCAAAACAAACCAAGTTTGAGCTACTTTATGCACGAAAGTCCAAAAAGAGCTTAAAAACCCATTAAATCGCAACTTAGCACGTAATACTTACCATATGACTATAATTTTAAATTCTAACCACTTCAACAAAATAATATATATTAAATAGTGTTGTGTGCCAAGTTTCGTGAAAAAAAAACCAAGTTTGAGCTACTTTATGCGCGAAAGTTCAAGAAATGCCTAAAAACCCATAAAATCGTAATTTAGCACGTAATTTCTAGCATATGACTATTATTTTAAATTCTAACCACTTCAACACAATAATATATACCAAATAGTGTTGTGTACCAAGATTCGTTTAAAAGAAACCAATTTTTACCTACTTTATGCACGAAAATAAAAAAAACCTTAAAACCCATAAAATCGCAACTTAACACGTAATATCTACCATATGACTATTATTTTAAATTCTAACCATTTCAACACAATAATATATACCAAATCGTGTTATGTGCCAAGTTTCGTGCAAAACAAACCAAGTTTGAGCTACTTTATGCGTGAATGTCCAAAAACAGCTTGAAAACCCATAAAATCGCAACTTGGCACGTAATATTTAGCATATGACTATTATTTTCAATTCTAACCACTTCAACACCATAATACATACCAAATAGTGTTGTGTTCCATGTTTTGTGCAAAACAAACCAAGTTTGACCTACGTTATGCGCGAAAGTCCAAACAGAGCATAAAAACCCATAAAATCGCAACTTAGCACGTAAAATTTAGCATATGACTATTATTTTCAATTCTAACCACTTCAACACAATAATATATGTCAAATAGTGATGTGTACCACGTTTCGTACAAAACGAACTACTTTATGCACGAAAATCCAAAAAAAGCTTAAAAACTCATAAATTCGCAACTTAGCACGTAATATTTAGCGTATGACTATTATTTTCAATTCTAACCACGTCAGCACAATAGTATATACCAAATAGTTTTGAATGCCAAGTTTCGTGCAAAACAAACAAAGTATGAGCTACTTTATGCACGAAAGTCCAAAAAAACCTTAAAAACCCATAAAGTTGCAACTTAGCACGTAATATTTAGCATATGACTATTATTTTCAATTCTAACCACTTCAACACAATAACATATACCAAATATTATTATGTGCCTAGTTTCGTGCAAAACAAACAAAGTTTGAGCTACTTTATGCGCGAAAGTCAAAAAAATGCTTAAAAACCCAATAAATCCCAACTTAGCACGTAATTTCTAGAATATCACTATTGCTTTCAATTCTAACCACTTCAACACTATAATATATACCAAATAGTGTTGTGTGCCAAGTTTCGTGCAAAACAAACTAAGTTTGAGCTACTTTATGCACAAAAGTCCAAAAAAAGCTTAATAACCTATAAAATCGCAACATAGCACGTATTTTCTAGCATATGACTATTATTTTCAATTCTAACCACTTCAACACAATAATATATACAAAATAGTGTTGTTAGCCAAGTTTCGTGCAAAACAAACAAAGTTTGAGCTACTTTATGCACGAAAGTCCAACAAAAGCTTAAAAATCCATAAAATCGCAACTTAGCACGTAATACATACTATATGACTCTTATTTTCAATTCTAACCACTTCAACACAATAATATATACCAAATAGTGTTGTGTGCCAAGTTTCGTGCAAAACAAACAAAGTTTGAGCTACTTTATGCGCAAAAGTCCAAAAAATGCTTAAAAACCCAATAAATCCCAAATTAGCACGTAATTTCTAGTATATCACTATTGTTTTCAATTCTAACCACTTCAACACAATAATATATACCAAATAGTGTTGTGTGCTAAGTTTCGTGCAAAACAAACCAAGTTTGAGCTACTTTATGCAAAAAAGTCCAAAAAAAGCTTAATAACCTATAAAATCGCAACTTAGCACGTATTTTCTAGCATATGACTATTATTTTCAATTCTAACCACTTCAACACAATAATATATACAAAATAGTGTTGTGCGCCAAGTTTCGTGCAAAACAAACCAAGTTTGAGCTACTTTATGCACGAAAGTCCAAAAAGAGCTTAAAAACCCATTAAATCGCAACTTAACACGTAATACTTACCATATGACTATGATTTTAAATTCTAACCACTTCAACAAAATAATATATATCAAATAGTGTTGTGTGCCAAGTTTCATGCAAAAAAAACCAAGTTTGTGCTACTTTATGCGCGAAAGTTCAAGAAATGCCTAAAAACCCATAAAATCGTAATTTAGCACGTAATTTCTAGCATATGACTATTATTTTAAATTCTAACCACTTCAACACAATAATATATACCAAATAGTGTTGTGTACCAAGATTCGTTTAAAAGAAACCAATTTTTACCTACTTTATGCACGAAAATAAAAAAAACCTTAAAACCCATAAAATCGCAACTTAACACGTAATATCAACCATATGACTATTATTTTAAATTCTAACCACTTCAACACAATAATATATACCAAATCGTGTTATGTGCCAAGTTCGTGCAAAACAAACCAAGTTTGAGCTACTTTATGCGTGAATGTCCAAAAATAGCTTGAAAACCCATAAAATCGCAACTTGGCACGTAATATTTAGCATATGACTATTATTTTCAATTCTAACCACTTCAACACCATAATACATACCAAATAGTGTTGTGTTCCATGTTTTGTGCAAAACAAACCAAGTTTGACCTACGTTATGCGCGAAAGTCCAAACAAAGCATAAAAACCCATAAAATCGCAACTTAGCACGTAAAATTTAGCATATGACTATTATTTTCAATTCTAACCACTTCAACACAATAATATATGTCAAATAGTGATGTGTACCACGTTTCGTACAAAACGAACTATATTATTCACGAAAATCCAAAAAAAGCTTAAAAACTCATAAATTCGCAACTTAGCACGTAATATTTAGCGTATGACTATTATTTTCAATTCTAACCACTTCAGCACAATAGTATATACCAAATAGTTTTGAATGCCATGTTTCGTGCAAAACAAACAAAGTATGAGCTACTTTATGCACGAAAGTCCAAAAAAACCTTAAAAACCCATAAAGTTGCAACTTAGCACGTAATATTTAGCATATGACTATTATTTTCAATTCTAACCACTTCAACACAATAACATATACCAAATATTATTATGTGCCTAGTTTCGTGCAAAACAAACAAAGTTTGAGCTACTTTATGCGCGAAAGTCAAAAAAATGCTTAAAAACCCAATAAATCCCAACTTAGCACGTAATTTCTAGAATATCACTATTGCTTTAAATTCTAACCACTTCAACACCATAATATATACCAAATAGTGTTGTGTGCCAAGTTTCGTGCAAAACAAACCAAGTTTGAGCTACTTTATGCACAAAAGTCCAAAAAGAGCTTAATAACCTATAAAATCGCAACTTAGCACGTATTTTCTAGCATATGACTATTATTTTCAATTCTAACCACTTCAACACAATAATATATACAAAATAGTGTTGTGCGCCAAGTTTCGTGCAAAACAAACCAAGTTTGAGCTACTTTATGCACGAAAGTCCAAAAAGAGCTTAAAAAACCCATTAAATCGCAACTTAGCACGTAACACTTACCATATGACTATGATTTTAAATTCTAACCACTTCAACAAAATAATATATATCAAATAGTGTTGTGTGCCAAGTTTCGTGCAAAAAAAACCAAGTTTGAGCTACTTTATGCGCGAAAGTTCAAGAAATGCCTAAAAACCCATAAAATCGTAATTTAGCACGTAATTTCTAGCATATGACTATTATTTTAAATTCTAACCACTTCAACACAATAATATATACCAAATAGTGTTGTGTACCAAGATTCGTTTAAAAGAAACCAATTTTTACCTACTTTATGCACGAAAATAAAAAAAACCTTAAAACCCATAAAATCGCAACTTAACACATAATATCTACCATATGACTATTATTTTAAATTCTAACCACTTCAACACAATAATATATACC
Organism: Amaranthus tricolor; assembly: GCF_026212465.1. Lineage (NCBI taxonomy): Eukaryota > Viridiplantae > Streptophyta > Magnoliopsida > Caryophyllales > Amaranthaceae > Amaranthus > Amaranthus tricolor. Next base: position 19,928,456 of record NC_080048.1, read on the forward strand.
AAATCGTGTTATGTGCCAAGTTTCGTGCAAAACAAACCAAGTTTGAGCTACTTTATGCGTGAATGTCCAAAAACAGCTTGAAAACCCATAAAATCGCAACTTGGCACGTAATATTTAGCATATGACTATTATTTTCAATTCTAACCACTTCAACACCATAATACATACCAAATAGTGTTGTGTTCCATGTTTAGTGCAAAACAAACCAAGTTTGACCTACGTTATGCGCGAAAGTCCAAACAGAGCATAAAAACCCATAAAATCGCAACTTAGCACGTAAAATTTAGCATATGACTATTATTTTCAATTCTAACCACTTCAACACAATAATATATGCCAAATAGTGATGTGTACCACATTTGGTACAAAACGAACTACTTTATGCACGAAAATCCAAAAAAAGCTTAAAAACTCATAAATTCGCAACTTAGCACGTAATATTTAGCGTATGACTATTATTTTCAATTCTAACCACGTCAGCACAATAGTATATACCAAATAGTTTTGAATGCCAAGTTTCGTGCAAAACAAACAAAGTATGAGCTACTTTATGCACGAAAGTCCAAAAAAAACCTTAAAAACCCATAAAGTTGCAACTTAGCACGTAATATTTAGCATATGACTATTATTTTCAATTCTAACCACTTCAACACAATAACATATACCAAATATTATTATGTGCCTAGTTTCGTGCAAAACAAACAAAGTTTGAGCTACTTTATGCGCGAAAGTCAAAAAAATGCTTAAAAACCCAATAAATCCCAACTTAGCACGTAATTTCTAGAATATCACTATTGCTTTCAATTCTAATCACTTCAACACCATAATATATACCAAATAGTGTTGTGTGCCAAGTTTCGTGCAAAACAAACCAAGTTTAAGCTACTTTATGCACAAAAGTCCAAAAAAACTTAATAACCTATAAAATCGCAACATAGCACGTATTTTCTAGCATATGACTATTATTTTCAATTCTAACCACTTCAACACAATAATATATACAAAATAGTGTTGTTAGCCAAGTTTCGTGCAAAACAAACAAAGTTTGAGCTACTTTATGCACGAAAGTCCAACAAAAGCTTAAAAATCCATAAAATCGCAACTTAGCACGTAATACTTACGATATGACTCTTATTTTCAATTCTAACCACTTCAACACAATAATATATACCAAATAGTAATGTGTGCCAAGTTTCGTGCAAAAACAAACAAAGTTTGAGCTACTTTATGCGCAAGAGTCCAAAAAATTCTTAAAAACCCAATAAATATCAAATTAGCACGTAATTTCTAGTATATCACTATTGTTTTCAATTCTAACCACTTCAACAAAATAATATATACCAAATAGTGTTGTGTGCCAAGTTTCGTGCAAAACAAACCAAGATTTGAGCTACTTTATCTAAAATAGTGCAAAAAAAGCTTAATAACCTATAAAATCGCAACTTAGCACGTATTTTCTAACATATGACTATTATCTTCAATTCTAACCACTTCAACACAATAATATATACAAAATAGTGTTGTGCGCCAAGTTTCGTGCAAAACAAACCAAGTTTGAGCTACTTTATGCACGAAAGTCCAAAAAGAGCTTAAAATCCCATTAAATCGCAACTTAGCACGTAATACTTACCATATGACTATGATTTTAAATTCTGACCACTTCAACACAATAATATATATCAAATAGTGTTGTGTGCCAAGTTTCGTGCAAAAAAAAACCAAGTTTGAGCTACTTTATGCGCGAAAGTTCAAGAAATGCCTAAAAACCCATAAAATCGTAATTTAGCACGTAATTTCTAGCATATGACTATTATTTTAAATTCTAACCACTTCAACACAATAATATATACCAAATAGTGTTGTGTACCAAGATTCGTTTAAAAGAAACCAATTTTTACCTACTTTATGCACGAAAATAAAAAAAACCTTAAAAACCCAAAAAATCGCAACTTAACACGTAATATCTACCATATGACTATTATTTTAAATTCTAACCACTTCAACACAATAATATATACCAAATCGTGTTATGTGCCAAGTTTCGTGCAAAACAAACCAAGTTTGAGCTACTTTATGCGTGAATGTCCAAAAACAGCTTGAAAACCCATAAAATCGCAACTTGGCACGTAATATTTAGCATATGACTATTATTTTCAATTCTAACCACTTCAACACCATAATACATACCAAATAGTGTTGTGTTCCATGTTTTGTGCAAAACAAACCAAGTTTGACCTACGTTATGCGCGAAAGTCCAAACAAAGCATAAAAACCCATAAAATCGCAACTTAGCACGTAAAATTTAGCATATGACTATTATTTTCAATTCTAACCACTTCAACACAATAATATATGTCAAATAGTGATGTGTACCACGTTTCGTACAAAACGAACTACTTGATGCACAAAAATCCAAAAAAAAGCTTAAAAAACTCATAAATTCGCAACTTAGCACGTAATATTTAGCGTATGACTATTATTTTCAATTCTAACCACTTCAGCACAATAGTATATACCAAATAGTTTTGAATGCCAAGTTTCGTGCAAAACAAACAAAGTATGAGCTACTTTATGCACGAAAGTCCAAAAAAACCTTAAAAACCCATAAAGTTGCAATTTAGCACGTAATATTTAGCATATGACTATTATTTTCAATTCTAACCACTTCAACACAATAACATATACCAAATATTATTATGTGCCTAGTTTCGTGCAAAACAAACAAAGTTTGAGCTACTTTATGCGCGAAAGTCAAAAAAATGCTTAAAAACCCAATAAATCCCAACTTAGCACGTAATTTCTAGAATATCACTATTGCTTTCAATTCTAACCACTTCAACACCATAATATATACCAAATAGTGTTGTGTGCCAAGTTTCGTGCAAAACAAACCAAGTTTGAGCTACTTTATGCACAAAAGTCCAAAAAAAGCTTAATAACCTATAAAATCGCAACATAGCACGTATTTTCTAGCATATGACTATTATTTTCAATTCTAACCACTTCAACACAATAATATATATAAAATAGTGTTGTTAGCCAAGTTTCGTGCAAAACAAACAAAGTTTGAGCTACTTTATGCACGAAAGTCCAAAAAAAACCTTAAAAACCCATAAAGTTGCAACTTAGCACGTAATATTTAGCATATGACTATTATTTTAAATTCTAACCACTTCAACACAATAACATATACCAAATATTATTATGTGCCTAGTTTCGTGCAAAACAAACAAAGTTTGAGCTACTTTATGCGCGAAAGTCAAAAAAAATGCTTAAAAAACCCAATAAATCCCAACGTAGCACGTAATTTCTAGAATATCACTATTGCTTTCAATTCTAACCACTTCAACACCATAATATATACCAAATAGTGTTGTGTGCCAAGTTTCGTGCAAAACAAACCAAGTTTGAGCTACTTTATGCACAAAAGTCCAAAAAAAAACTTAATAACCTATAAAATTGCAACATAGCACGTATTTTCTAGCATATGACTATTATTTTCAATTCTAACCACTGCAACACAATAATATATACAAAATAGTGTTGTTAGCCAAGTTTCGTGCAAAACAAACAAAGTTTGAGCTACTTTATGCACGAAAGTCCAACAAAAGCTTAAAAATCCATAAAATCGCAACTTAGCACGTAATACTTACTATATGACTCTTATTTTCAATTCTAACCACTTCAACACAATAATATATACCAAATAGTAATGTGTGCCAAGTTTCGTGCAAAACAAACAAAGTTTGAGCTACTTTATGCGCAAGAGTCCAAAAAATTCTTAAAAAACCCAATAAATATCAAATTAGCACGTAATTTCTAGTATATCACTATTGTTTTCAATTCTAACCACTTCAACAAAATAATATATACCAAATAGTGTTGTGTGCCAAGTTTCGTGCAAAACAAACCAAGATTTGAGCTACTTTATCTAAAATAGTGCAAAAAAAGCTTAATAACCTATAAAATCGCAACTTAGCACGTATTTTCTAACATATGACTATTATCTTCAATTCTAACCACTTCAACACAATAATATATACAAAATAGTGTTGTGCGCCAAGTTTCGTGCAAAACAAACCAAGTTTGAGCTACTTTATGCACGAAAGTCCAAAAAGAGCTTAAAATCCCATTAAATCGCAACTTAGCACGTAATACTTACCATATGACTATGATTTTAAATTCTGACCACTTCAAACACAATAATATATATAAAATAGTGTTGTGTGCCAAGTTTCGTGCAAAAAAAACCAAGTTTGAGCTACTTTATGCGCGAAAGTTCAAGAAATGCCTAAAAACCCATAAAATCGTAATTTAGCACGTATTTTCTAGCATATGACTATTATTTTAAATTCTAAACCACTTCAACACAATAATATATACCAAATAGTGTTGTGTACCAAGATTCGTTTAAAAGAAACCAATTTTTACCTACTTTATGCACGAAAATAAAAAAAACCTTAAAACCCATAAAATCACAACTTAACACGTAATATCTACCATATGACTATTATTTTAAATTCTAACCACTTCAACACAATAATATATACCAAATCGTGTTATGTGCCAAGTTTCGTGCAAAACAAACCAAGTTTGAGCTACTTTATGCGTGAATGTCCAAAAACAGCTTGAAAACCCATAAAATCGCAACTTGGCACGTAATATTTAGCATATGACTATTATTTTCAATTCTAACCACTTCAACACCATAATACATACCAAATAGTGTTGTGTTCCATGTTTTGTGCAAAACAAACCAAGTTTGACCTACGTTATGCGCGAAAGTCCAAACAAAGCATAAAAACCCATAAAATCGCAACTTAGCACGTAAAATTTAGCATATGACTATTATTTTCAATTCTAACCACTTCAACACAATAATATATGTCAAATAGTGATGTGTACCACGTTTCGTACAAAACGAACTACTTTATGCACGAAAATCCAAAAAAAGCTTAAAAACTCATAAATTCGCAACTTAGCACGTAGTATTTAGCGTATGACTATTATTTTCAATTCTAACCACTTCAGCACAATAGTATATACCAAATAGTTTTGAATGCCAAGTTTCGTGCAAAACAAACAAAGTATGAGCTACTTTATGCACGAAAGTCCAAAAAAACCTTAAAACCCCATAAAGTTGCAACTTAGCACGTAATATTTAGCATATGACTATTATTTTCAATTCTAACCACTTCAAACACAATAAGATATACCAAATATTATTATGTGCCTAGTTTCGTGCAAAACAAACAAAGTTTGAGCTATTTTATGCGCGAAAGTCAAAAAAATGCTTAAAAACCCAATAAATCCCAACTTAGCACGTAATTTCTAGAATATTACTATTGCTTTCAATTCTAACCACTTCAACACCATAATATATACCAAATAGTGTTGTGTGCCAAGTTTCGTGCAAAACAAACCAAGTTTGAGCTACTTTATGCACAAAAGTCCAAAAAAAGCTTAATAACCTATAAAATCGCAACATAGCACGTATTTTCTAGCATATGACTATTATTTTCAATTCTAACCACTTCAACACAATAATATATACAAAATAGTGTTGTTAGCCAAGTTTCGTGCAAAACAAACAAAGTTTGAGCTACTTTATGCACGAAAGTCCAACAAAAGCTTAAAAATCCATAAAATCGCAACTTAGCACGTAATACTTACGATATGACTCTTATTTTCAATTCTAACCACTTCAACACAATAATATATACTAAATAGTAATGTGTGCCAAGTTTCGTGCAAAACAAACAAAGTTTGAGCTACTTTATGCGCAAGAGTCCCAAAAAATGCTTAAAAACCCAATAAATATCAAATTAGCACGTAATTTCTAGTACATCACTATTGTTTTCAATTCTAACCACTTCAACACAATAATATATACCAAATAGTGTTGTGTGCCAAGTTTCGTGCAAAACAAACCAAGATTTGAGCTACTTTATCTAAAATAGTGCAAAAAAAAGCTTAATAACCTATAAAATCGCAACTTAGCACGTATTTTCTAACATATGACTATTACCTTCAATTCTAACCACTTCAACACAATAATATATACAAAATAGTGTTGTGCGTCAAGTTTCGTGCAAAACAAACCAAGTTTGAGCTACTTTATGCACGAAAGTCCAAAAAGAGCTTAAAAACCCATTAAATCGCAACTTAGCACGTAATACTTACCATATGACTAGGATTTTAAATTCTAACCACTTCAACACAATATAATATACCAAATAGTGTTGTGTGCCAAGTTTCGTGCAAAACAAACCAAGTTTGAGCTACTTTATGCGCGAAAGTTCAAGAAATGCCTAAAAACCTATAAAATCGCAATTAGCACGTAATTTCTAGCATATGACTATTATTTTAAATTCTAACCACTTCAACACAATAATATATACCAAATAGTGTTGTGTACCAAGATTCGTTTAAAATAAACCAATTTTTACCTACTTTTTGCACGAAAAAAAAAAAACCTTAAAACCCATAAAATCGCAACTTAACACGTAATATCTATCATATGACTATTATTTTCAATTCTAACCACTTCAACAGAATAATATATACCAAATCGTGTTATGTGCCAAGTTTCATGCAAAACAAACCAAGTTTGAGCTACTTTATGCGTGAATGTCCAAAAAACAGCTTGAAAACCCATAAAATCGCAACTTGGCACGTAATATTTAGCATATGACTATTATTTTCAATTCTAACCACTTCAACACCATAATACATACCAAATAGTGTTGTGTTCCATGTTTTGTGCAAAACAAACCAAGTTTGACCTACGTTATGCGCGAAAGTCCAAACAAAGCATAAAAACCCATAAAATCGCAGCTTAGCACGTAAAATTTAGCATATGACTATTATTTTCAATTCTAACCACTTCAACACAATAATATATGTCAAATAGTGATGTGTACCAAGTTTCGTACAAAACGAACTACTTTATGCACGAAAATCCATAAAAAAGCTTAAAAACTCATAAATTCGCAACTTAGCACGTAATATTTAGCGTATGACTATTATTTTCAATTCTAACCACTTCAGCACAATAGTATACACCAAATAGTTTTGAATGCCAAGTTTCGTGCAAAACAAACAAAGTATGAGCTACTTTATGCACGAAAGTCCAAAAAAACCTTAAAACCCCATAAAATTGCAACTTAGCACGTAATATTTAGCATATGACTATTATTTTCAATTCTAACCACTTCAACACAATAACATATACCAAATATTATTATGTGCCTAGTTTCGTGCAAAACAAACAAAGTTTGAGCTACTTTATGCGCGAAAGTCAAAAAAATGCTTAAAAACCCAATAAATCCCAACTTAGCACGTAATTTCTAGAATATCACTATTGCTTTCAATTCTAACCACTTCAACACCATAATATATACCAAATAGTGTTGTGTGCCAAGTTTCGTGCAAAACAAACCAAGTTTGAGCTACTTTATGCACAAAAGTCCAAAAAAAAGCTTAATAACCTATAAAATCGCAACATAGCACGTATTTTCTAGCATATGACTATTATTTTCAATTCTAACCACTTCAACACAATAATATATACAAAATAGTGTTGTTAGCCAAGTTTCGTGCAAAACAAACAAAGTTTGAGCTACTTTATGCACGAAAGTCCAACAAAAGCTTAAAAATCCATAAAATCGCAACTTAGCACGTAATACTT
>NC_080048.1:19936245-19968828 GCF_026212465.1 Amaranthus tricolor
ATTGTGTTGAAGTGGTTAGAATTGAAAATAATAGTCATATGATAGAAATTACGTGCTAAGTTGCGATTTTATAGGTATTAAGATATTTTTGGACATTCACGCACAAAGTAGCTCAAAATTGGTTAGTTTTGCACGAAACATCGCACACAACACTATTTGGTATGTATTATGGTGTTGAAGTGGTTAGATTTGAAAATAATAGTAATATGCTAAATATTACGCGCCAAGTTGCAATTTTATGGGTTTTTAAGCTTTTTTTGGACTTTCGTGCATAAAGTAGCTCAAACTTGGTTTGTTTTGCATGAAACCTTGCACACAACACTATTTGGTATATATTATTGTGTTGTAGTGGTTAGAATTGAAATAATAGTGATATGCTAGAAATTACGTGCTAAGTTGCGATTTTATGGGTTTTTAAGCTTTGTTTGGACTTTCGCGCATAACGTAGCTCAAATTTCGTTGTTTTTGACTTTTAAGTGGTTAGAGTTGAAAATAATAGTGATAGGCTAGAAATTACGTGCTTAATTAGGATATATTGGGTTTTTAAGCATTTTTTTTGACTTTCACGTATAAAGTAGTTCAAACTTTGCTTGTTTTGAACGAAACTTGGCACATAATATACTATTTTGTATATGTTATTATGTGGTAAGTTGCGATTTTATGGGTTTTTAAGATTTATTTGGACTTCGTGCATAAAGTAGCTCAAACTTTGTTTGTTTTTACACTAAACTTGGCATAAAAAACTATTTGGTATGTATTATAGTGTTGAAGTGATTAGAAATGCAAATAATAGTCATACGCTAAATATTACGTGCTAAGTTGCGACTTTATGGGATTTTAATCTTTTTTTGGATTTTCGTGCATAAAGTAGATTAAAATTGGTTTGTTTTGTATGAAACTTGGTACATATCAGAATTTTGGTATATAATATTGTGTTGAAGTGGTTAGAATGGAAAATCATAGTCATATGCTAAATATTACATGCTAAGTTGCGATTTTATGGGTTTTTAAGCTTTGTTTGGACTTTCGCGCATAATGTAGCTCAAACTTGGTTTGTTTTGCACGAAACTCGGCACACAACACTATTTGGTATATATATTATTATGTGGAAGTGGTTAGTATTGAAAATAATAGTCATATGGTAAATATTACGTGCATAGTTGGATTTATTGGCTTTTTTAAGCATTTTTTGGACTTTTCCGCATAAAGTAGCTGAAACTTGGTTTTGTTTTGCACAAAACTTGGCACACAACACTGTTTGGTATATATTATTGCGTTGAAATGTTTATAATTGAAAATAATAGTCATATGATAGAAATGACGCACTAAGTTGCGATTTTATGGGCTTTTAAGCTTTTTTTGGATTTCCGTGTATAAAGTAGCTCAAACTAGGTTTGTTTTGCACGAAACTTGGCACACAACACTATTTTGAATATATTATTGTGTTGAAGTGGTTAGAATTGAAAATTAATAGTCATATGATAGAAATTACGTGCTAAGTTGCGATTTTATAAGTTATTAAGATATTTTTGGACATTCACGCACAAAGTAGCTCAAAATTGGTTAGTTTTGCACGAAACATCGCACACAACACTATTTGGTATGTATTATGCTGTTGAAGTGGTTAGATTTGAAAATAATAGTAATATGCTAAATATTACGCGCCAAGTTGCGATTTATGGGTTTTTAAGCTTTTTTTGGACTTTCGTGCATATAGTAGCTCAAACTTGGTTTGTTTTGCACGAAACTTGGCACACAACACTATTTGGTATATATATTATTATGTGGAAGTGGTTAGAATTGAAAATAATAGTCATATGGTAAATATTACGTGCATAGTTTGGATTTATTGGCTTGTTAAGCATTTTTTGGACTTTTCCGCATAAAGTAGCTCAAACTTGGTTTGTTTTGCACAAAACTTGGCACACAACACTGTTTGGTATATATTATTGCGTTGAAATGTTTATAATTGAAAATAATAGTCATATGGTAGAAATGACGCACTAAGTTGCGATTTTATGGGCTTTTAGCTTTTTTTGATTTCCGTGTATAAAGTAGCTCAAACTAGGTTTGTTTTGCACGAAACTTGGCACACAACACTATTTTGTATATATTATTGTGTTGAAGTGGTTAGAATTGAAAATAATAGTCATATGATAGAAATTACGTGCTAAGTTGCGATTTTATAGGTTATTAAGATATTTTTGGACATTCACGCACAAAGTAGCTCAAAATTGGTTAGTTTTGCACGAAACATCGCACACAACACTATTTGGTATGTATTATGGTGTTGAAGTGGTTAGATTTGAAAATAATAGTAATATGCTAAATATTACGCGCCAAGTTGCAATTTTATGGGTTTTTAAGCTTTTTTTGGACTTTCGTGCATAAAGTAGCTCAAACTTGGTTTGTTTTGCATGAAACCTTGCACACAACACTATTTGGTATATATTATTGTGTTGTAGTGGTTAGAATTGAAATAATAGTGATATGCTAGAAATTACGTGCTAAGTTGCGATTTTATGGGGTTTTTAAGCTTTGTTTGGACTTTCGCGCATAACGTAGCTCAAATTTCGTTTGTTTTTGACTTTTAAGTGGTTAGAGTTGAAAATAATAGTGATAGGCTAGAAATTACGTGCTTAATTAGGATATATTGGGTTTTTAAGCATTTTTTTGACTTTCACGTATAAAGTAGTTCAAACTTTGCTTGTTTTGAACGAAACTTGGCACATAATATACTATTTTGTATATGTTATTATGTGGTAAGTTGCGATTTTATGGGTTTTTAAGATTTATTTGGACTTTCGTGCATAAAGTAGCTCAAACTTTGTTTGTTTTACACTAAACTTGCATAAAAAACTATTTGGTATGTATTATAGTGTTGAAGTGATTAGAAATGCAAATATAGTCATACGCTAAATATTACGTGCTAAGTTGCGACTTTATGGGATTTTAATCTTTTTTTGGATTTTCGTGCATAAAGTAGATTAAAATTGGTTTGTTTTGTATGAAACTTGGTACATATCAGAATTTTGGTATATATTATTGTGTTGAAGTGGTTAGAATGGAAAATCATAGTCATATGCTAAATATTACATGCTAAGTTGCGATTTTATGGGTTTTTAAGCTTTGTTTGGACTTTCGCGCATAATGTAGCTCAAACTTGGTTTGTTTTGCACGAAACTCGGCACACAACACTATTTGGTATATATATTATTATGTGGAAGTGGTTAGTATTGAAAATAATAGTCATATGGTAAATATTACGTGCATAGTTTGGATTTATTGGCTTTTTAAGCATTTTTTGGACTTTTCCGCATAAAGTAGCTGAAACTTGGTTTTGTTTTGCACAAAACTTGGCACACAACACTGTTTGGTATATATTATTGCGTTGAAATGTTTATAATTGAAAATAATAGTCATATGATAGAAATGACGCACTAAGTTGCGATTTTATGGGCTTTTAAGCTTTTTTGGATTTCCGTGTATAAAGTAGCTCAAACTAGGTTTGTTTTGCACGAAACTTGGCACACAACACTATTTTGAATATATTATTGTGTTGAAGTGGTTAGAATTGAAAATAATAGTCATATGATAGAAATTACGTGCTAAGTTGCGATTTTATAAGTTATTAAGATATTTTTGGACATTCACGCACAAAGTAGCTCAAAATTGGTTAGTTTTGCACGAAACATCGCACACAACACTATTTGGTATGTATTATGCTGTTGAAGTGGTTAGATTTGAAAATAATAGTAATATGCTAAATATTACGCGCCAAGTTGCGATTTTATGGTTTTTTTAAGCTTTTTTTGGACTTTCGTGCATATAGTAGCTCAAACTTGGTTTGTTTTGCACGAAACTTGGCACACAACACTATTTGGTATATGTTATTGTGTTGTAGTGGTTAGAATTGAAATAATAGTGATATGCTAAAAATTACGTGCTAAGTTGCGATTTTATGGGTTTTTAAGCTTTGTTTGGACTTTCGCGCATAACGTAGCTCAAATTTGGTTTGTTTTTGACTTTTAAGTGGTTAGAGTTGAAAATAATAGTGATAGGCTAGAAATTACGTGCTTAATTAGGATATATTGGGTTTTTAAGCATTTTTTTGACTTTCGCGTAAAAAGTAGCTCAAACTTTGTTTGTTTTGCACGAAACTTGGCACATAATACTATTTGGTATATGTTATTGTGTTGAAGTGGTTAAATTGAAAATAATAGTCATATGCTAAATATTGCGTGGTAAGTTGCGATTTTATGGGTTTTTAAGCGTTTCTTGGACTTTCGCGTATAAAGTAGCTCAAACTTTGCTAGTTTTGCACAAAACTTGGCACATAATACTATTTTGTATATGTTATTGTGTTGAAGTGGTTAGAATTTAAAATAATAGTCATATGCTAACATTACTTGCCAAGTTTCGATTTTATGGGTTTTTTAAGCTTTTTTTGGACTTTCGTGCATAAAGTAGCTCAAACTTGGTTTGTTTTTGCACAAAACATCGCACACAACACTATTTGGTATATATTATTGTTTTGAAGTGGTTAGAATTGAAAATAATAGTCATATGCAAGAAATTACGTGCTAAGTTGCGATTTTATGTGTTTTTAAGCTTTTTTTGGACATTCGCGCATAAAGTAGCTCAAACTTTGTTTTTTTTGCACGAAACTTGGCACACAACACTATTTGGTATATGTTTTTGTGTTGAAGTGGTTAGAATTTAAATAATAGTCATATGCTAGATATTTCGTGCTAAGTTGCGATTTTATGGGTTTTTAAGCTTTTTTTGGATTTTCGAGCATAAAGTAGGTCAAAATTTGTTTGTTTTTCACGAAACTTGTTACACAACACTATTTGGTATATATTATTGTGTTCAATTGGTTAGAATTGAAAATAATAGTGATAGGCTAGAAATTACGTGCTAAGTTGCGATTTTATTGGTTTAAAAACATTTTTTGGACTTTCGTGCATAAGTAGCTCAAACTTGGTTTGTTTGCACGAAACTTTGCACACAACACTATTTGGTATATATTATTGTGTTGAAGTGGTTAGAATTGAAAAAAATAGTCATATGCTAAAATATTACGCGCTAGTTGCGATTTTATATGTTCTTAAGCTTTTTTGGACTTTTGTGCATAACGTAGGTCAAACTTGGTTTGTTTTGCACGAAACTTGGCACATAATACAATTTGGTATATGTTATTGTGTTGAAATGGTTATAATTGAAAATACTAGTCATATACAAAATATTACGTGGTAAGTCACGATTTTATGGGTTTTTAAGCTTTTTTTGAACTTTCGTGCAGAAAGAAGCTTAAACTTTGTTTGTTTGCACGAAACTTGGCATAAAACACATATTGGTATGTATTATAGTGTTGAAGTGGTTAGAATTGAAAATAATAGTCATATGCTAAATATTACGTGCTAAGTTGCGGTTTTATGTGTTTTTATGCTTTTTATGGATTTTCGTGCATAAAGTAGGTTAAATTGGTTTGTTTTGTACAAAACATAGTACACATCACTATTTGGTATATATTATTATGTTGAAGTGGTTAGAATTGAAAATAATAGTGATATACTAAATATTACGTGCTAAGTTGCGATTTTGGGTTTTTAAGTTTTTTTTTTGACTTTTCGCGCATAACGTAGCTCAAACTTGGTTTGTTTTACACGAAACTTGGCACACAACAATAATTGATGTATTATTGTGTTGAAGTGGTTAGAATTTAAATAATAGTCATATGCTAGAAATTGCGTGCTAAGTTGCGATTTTATGGGTTTTTAAGCTTTTTTTGGACATTCGCGCATTAGATAGCTCAAACTTGGTTTTTTTTTGCACGAAACTTGGCATACAACACTATTTGGTATGTATTTTTGTGTTGAAGTGGTTAGAATTTAAAATAATATTCATATGCTAAATATTACGTGCTAAGTTGCGATTTTTATGGGTTTTTATGCTTTTTTTGGATTTTCGTGCATAAAGTAGCTCAAAATTTGTTTGTTTTGCATTTTTAAGCATTTTTTGGACTTTTCCGCATAAAGTAACTCAAACTTGGTTTGTTTTGCACAAAACTTGGCACACAACACTGTTTGGTATATATTATTGAGTTGAAATTTTTATAATTGAAAATAATAGTCATATGGTAGCAATGACGTACTAAGTTGCGATTTTATGGGCTTTTAAGCTTTTTTGGGATTTTCGTGTATAAAGTAGTTCAAACTAGGTTTGTTTTGCATGAAACTTGGCACACAACACTATTTTGTTTATATTATTGCGTCGAAGTGGTTAGATTTGAAAATAATAGTCATATGCTAGAAATTACGTGCTAAGTTACGATTTTTATGGGTTTTGAATCTTTTTTTGGACATGCGCATAAAGTAGCTCAAATTTGGTTTGTTTTGCACGAAACTTGGCACACCACACTATTTGTTAGATATTATTGTGTTCAAGTGATTGAATTGAAAGTAATAATCATATGCTAAATATTACGTGCTAAGTTGCGATTTTATCGGTTTTTATGCTTTTTTTGGATTTTCGTGCATAAAGTAGGTCAAAATTTGTTTGTTTTGCATTTTTTGGCTTTTTAAGCATTTTTTGGACTTTTCCGCATAAAGTAACTCAAACTTGGTTTGTTTTGCACAAAACTTGGCACACAACACTGTTTGGTATATATTATTGAGTTGAAATTTTAATAATTGAAAATAATAGTCATATGGTAGAAATGACGTACTAAGTTGCGATTTTATGGGCTTTTAAGCTTTTTTTGGATTTTCGTGTATAAAGTACCTCAAACTAGGTTTGTTTTGCACGAAACTTGGCACACAACACTATTTTAAATATATTATTGTGTCGAAGTGGTTAGATTTGAAAATAATAGTCATATGCTAGAAATTACGTGCTAAGTTACGATTTTATGGGTTTTGAAGCTTTTTTTGGACATTCGCGCATAAAGTAGCTCAAATTTGGTTTGTTTTGCACGAAACTTGGCACACCACACTATTTGTTAAATATTATTGTGTTCAAGTGGTTAGAATTGAAAGTAATAGTCATATGGAAAATATTACGTGCTAAGTTGCGATTTTATGGGTTTTTATGCTTTTTTTGGATTTTCGTGCATAAAGTAGGTCAAAATTTGTTTGTTTTGATTTTTTGGCTTTTTAAGCATTTGTTGGACTTTTCCGCATAAAGTAACTCAAACTTGGTTTGTTTTGCACAAAACTTGGCACACAACACTGTTTGGTATATATTATTGCGTTGAAATGTTTATAATTGAAAATAATAGTCATATGGTAGAAAAGACGTACTAAGTTGCGATTTTATGGGCTTTTAAGCTTTTTTTGGATTTTCGTGTATAAAGTACCTCAAACTAGGTTTGTTTTGCACGAAACTTGGCACACAACACTATTTTAAATATATTATTGTGTCGAAGTGGTTAGATTTGAAAATAATAGTCATATGCTAGAAATTACGTGCTAAGTTACTATTTTATGGGTTTTTAAGCTTTTTTTGGACATTCGCGCATAAAGTAGCTCAAATTTGGTTTGTTTTGCAGGAAACTTGGCACACAACACTATTTTTTAGGTATGATTGTGTTCAAGTGGTTAGAATTGAAAATAATGGTCATATGCTAAATATTACGTGCTAAGTTCCGATTTTATGGGTTTTTAAGCTTTTTTTGATTTTCATGCATAAAGTAGGTCAAAATTGGTTTGTTTTGCACGAAACTTGGCACACAACACTATTTGGTATGTATTATTGTGTTGAAGTGGTTAGAATTGAAAATAATAGTCATATGCTAAATATTACGTGCTAAGTTGCGGTTTTATGATTTTTTATGCTTTTTATGGATTTTCGTGCATAAAGTAGGTCAAAATTGGTTTGTTTTGTACAAAACATAGTACACATCACTATTTGGTATATATTATTATGTTGAAGTGGTTAGAATTGAAAATAATAGTCATATACTAAATATTACGTGCTAAGTTGCGATTTTATGGGTTTTTAAGTTTTTTTTTGGACTTTCGCGCATAACGTAGCTCAAACTTGGTTTGTTTTACACGAAACTTGGCACACAACAATAATTGGTATGTATTATTGTGTTGAAGTGGTTAGAATTGAAATAATAGTCATATGCTAGAAATTACGTGCTAAGTTGCGATTGGATGGGTTTTTAAGCTTTTTTTTGGACATTCGCGCATTAGATAGCACAAACTTGGTTTTTTTTTGCACGAAACATGGCATACAACACTATTTGGTATGTATTTTTGTGTTGAAGTGGTTAGAATTTAAAATAATAGTTATATGCTAAATATTACGTGCTAAGTTGCGATTTAATGGTTTTTTATGCTTTTTTTGGATTTTCGTGCATAAAGTAGCTCAAAATTTGTTTGTTTTGCATTTTTTGGCTTTTTAAGCATTTTTTGGACTTTTCCGCATAAAGTAACTCAAACTTGGTTTGTTTTGCACAAAACTTGGCACACAACACTGTTTGGTATATATTATTGAGTTGAAATTTTTATAATTGAAAATAATAGTCATATGGTAGAAATGACGTACTAAGTTGCGATTTTATGGGCTTTTATGCTTTTTTTGGATTTTCGTGTATAAAGTAGCTCAAACTAGGTTTGTTTTGCATGAAACTTGGCACACAACACTATTTTGTTTATATTATTGCGTCGAAGTGGTTAGATTTGAAAATAATAGTCATATGCTAGAAATTACGTGCTAAGTAACGATTTTATGGGTTTTGAAGCTTTTTTTTGACATTCGCATAAAGTAGCTCAAATTTGGTTTGTTATGCACGAAACTTGGCACACAACACTATTTGTTAGATATTATTGTGTTCAAGTGGTTAGAATTGAAAGTAATAGTCATATGCTAAATATTACGTGCTAAGTTGCGATTTTATGGGTTTTTATGCTTTTTTTGGATTTTCGTGCATAAAGTAGGTCAAAATTTGTTTGTTTTGCATTTTTTGGCTTTTTAAGCATTTTTTGGACTTTTCCGCATAAAGTAACTCAAACTTGGTTTGTTTTGCACAAAACTTGGCACACAATACTGTTTGGTATATGTTATTGAGTTGAAATTTTTATAATTGAAAATAATAGTCATATGGTAGAAATGACGTACTAAGTTTCGATTTTATGGGCTTTTAAGCTTTTTTTGGATTTTCGTGTATAAAGTAGCTCAAACTAGGTTTGTTTTGCACGAAACTTGGCACACAACACGATTTTGTTTATATTATTGCGTCGAAGTGGTTAGATTTGAAAATAATAGTCATATGCTAGAAATTACGTGCTAAGTTACGATTTTATGGGTTTTGAAGCTTTTTTTGGACATTCGCGCATAAAGTAGCTCAAATTTGGTTTGTTTTGCACGAAACTTGGCACACCACACTATTTGTTAAATATTATTGTGTTCAAGTGGTTAGAATTGAAAGTAATAGTCATATGCAAAATATTACGTGCTAAGTTGCGATTTTATGGGTTTTTATGCTTTTTTTGGATTTTCGTGCATAAAGTAGGTCAAAATTTGTTTGTTTTGATTTTTTGGCTTTTTAAGCATTTTTTGGACTTTTCCGCATAAAGTAACTCAAACTTGGTTTGTTTTGCACAAAACTTGGCACACAACACTGTTTGGTATATATTATTGCGTTGAAATGTTTATAATTGAAAATAATAGTCATATGGTAGAAAAGACGTACTAAGTTGCGATTTTATGGGCTTTTAAGCTTTTTCTGGATTTTCGTGTATAAAGTACCTCAAACTAGGTTTGTTTTGCACGAAACTTGGCACACAACACTATTTTAAATATATTATTGTGTCGAAGTGGTTAGATTTGAAAATAATAGTCATATGCTAGAAATTACGTGCTAAGTTACGATTTTATGGGTTTTTAAGATTTTATTGGACATTCGCGCATAAAGTAGCTCAAATTTGGTTTGTTTTGCAGGAAACTTGGCACACAACACTATTTTTTAGATATGATTGTGTTCAAGTGGTTAGAATTGAAAATAATGGTCATATGCTAAATATTACGTGCTAAGTTCCGATTTTATGGGTTTTTAAGCTTTTTTTGATTTTCATGCATAAAGTAGGTCAAAATTGGTTTGTTTTGCACGAAACTTGGCACACAACACTATTTGGTATGTATTATTGTGTTGAAGTGGTTAGAATTGAAAATAATAGTCATATGCTAAATATTACGTGCTAAGTTGCGGTTTTATGATTTTTTATGCTTTTTATGGATTTTCGTGCATAAAGTAGGTCAAAATTGGTTTGTTTTGTACAAAACATAGTACACATCACTATTTGGTATATATTATTATGTTGAAGTGGTTAGAATTGAAAATAATAGTCATATACTAAATATTACGTGCTAAGTTGCGATTTTATGGGTTTTTAAGTTTTTTTTTGGACTTTCGCGCATAACGTAGCTCAAACTTGGTTTGTTTTACACGAAACTTGGCACACAACAATAATTGGTATGTATTATTGTGTTGAAGTGGTTAGAATTGAAATAATAGTCATATGCTAGAAATTACGTGCTAAGTTGCGATTGGATGGGTTTTTAAGCTTTTTTTGGACATTCGCGCATTAGATAGCACAAACTTGGTTTTTTTTGCACGAAACATGGCATACAACACTATTTGGTATGTATTTTTGTGTTGAAGTGGTTAGAATTTAAAATAATAGTCATATGCTAAATATTACGTGCTAAGTTGCGATTTAATGGTTTTTTATGCTTTTTTTGGATTTTCGTGCATAAAGTAGCTCAAAATTTGTTTGTTTTGCATTTTTTGGCTTTTTAAGCATTTTTTGGACTTTTCCGCATAAAGTAACTCAAACTTGGTTTGTTTTGCACAAAACTTGGCACACAACACTGTTTGGTATATATTATTGAGTTGAAATTTTTATAATTGAAAATAATAGTCATATGGTAGCAATGACGTACTAAGTTGCGATTTTATGGGCTTTTAAGCTTTTTTTGGATTTTCGTGTATAAAGTAGCTCAAACTAGGTTTGTTTTGCATGAAACTTGGCACACAACACTATTTTGTTTATATTATTGCGTCGAAGTGGTTAGATTTGAAAATAATAGTCATATGCTAGAAATTACGTGCTAAGTTACGATTTTATGGGTTTTGAAGCTTTTTTTGGACATTCGCATAAAGTAGCTCAAATTTGGTTTGTTTTGCACGAAACTTGGCACACCACACTATTTGTTAGATATTATTGTGTTCAAGTGGTTAGAATTGAAAGTAATAGTCATATGCTAAATATTACGTGCTAAGTTGCGATTTTATGGGTTTTTATGCTTTTTTTGGATTTTTGTGCATAAAGTAGGTCAAAATTTGTTTGTTTTGATTTTTTGGCTTTTTAAGCATTTTTTGGACTTTTCCGCATAAAGTAACTCAAACTTGGTTTGTTTTGCACAAAACTTGGCACACAACACTGTTTGGTATATATTATTGCGTTAAAATGTTTATAATTGAAAATAATAGTCATATGGTAGAAAAGACGTACTAAGTTGCGATTTTATGGGCTTTTAAGCTTTTTTTGGATTTTCGTGTATAAAGTACCTCAAACTAGGTTTGTTTTGCACGAAACTTGGCACACAACACTATTTTAAATATATTATTGTGTCGAAGTGGTTAGATTTGAAAATAATAGTCATATGCTAGAAATTACGTGCTAAGTTACGATTTTATGGGTTTTTAAGCTTTTATTGGACATTCGCGCATAAAGTAGCTCAAATTTGGTTTGTTTTGCAGGAAACTTGGCACACAACACTATTTTTTAGATATGATTGTGTTCAAGTGGTTAGAATTGAAAATAATGGTCATATGCTAAATATTACGTGCTAAGTTCCGATTTTATGGGTTTTTAAGATTTTTTTGATTTTCATGCATAAAGTAG
Organism: Amaranthus tricolor; assembly: GCF_026212465.1. NCBI lineage: Eukaryota > Viridiplantae > Streptophyta > Magnoliopsida > Caryophyllales > Amaranthaceae > Amaranthus > Amaranthus tricolor. Next base: position 19,948,164 of record NC_080048.1, read on the forward strand.
GTCAAAATTGGTTTGTTTTGCACGAAACTTGGCACACAACACTATTTGGTATGTATTATTGTTGAAGTGGTTAGAATTGAAAATAATAGTCATATGCTAAATATTACGTGCTAAGTTGCGGTTTTATGTGTTTTTATGCTTTTTATGGATTTTCGTGCATAAAGTAGGTCAAAATTGGTTTGTTTTGTACAAAACATAGTACACATCACTATTTGGTATATATTATTATGTTGAAGTGGTTAGAATTGAAAATAATAGTCATATACTAAATATTACGTGCTAAGTTGCGATTTTATGGGTTTTTAAGTTTTTTTTTGGACTTTCGCGCATAACGTAGCTCAAACTTGGTTTGTTTTACACGAAACTTGGCACACAACAATAATTGGTATGTATTATTGTGTTGAAGTGGTTAGATTTGAAATAATAGTCATATGCTAGAAATTACGTGCTAAGTTGCGATTTGATGGGTTTTTAAGCTTTTTTTGGACATTCGCGCATTAGATAGCTCAAACTTGGTTTTTTTTGCACGAAACTTGGCATACAACACTATTTGGTATGTATTTTTGTGTTGAAGTGGTTAGAATTTAAAATAATAGTCATATGCTAAATATTACGTGCTAAGTTGCGATTTAATGGTTTTTTATGCTTTTTTTGGATTTTCGTGCATAAAGTAGCTCAAAATTTGTTTGTTTTGCATTTTTTGGCTTTTTAAGCATTTTTTGGACTTTTCCGCATAAAGTAACTCAAACTTGGTTTGTTTTGCAAAAAACTTGGCACACAACACTGTTTGGTATATATTATTGAGTTGAAATTTTTATAATTGAAAATAATAGTCATATGGTAGCAATGACGTACTAAGTTGCGATTTTATGGGCTTTTAAGCTTTTTTTGGATTTTCGTGTATAAAGTACCTCAAACTAGGTTTGTTTTGCACGAAACTTGGCACACAACACTATTTTAAATATATTATTGTGTCGAAGTGGTTAGATTTGAAAATAATAGTCATATGCTAGAAATTACGTGCTAAGTTACGATTTTATGGGTTTTTAAGCTTTTATTGGACATTCGCGCATAAAGTAGCTCAAATTTGGTTTGTTTTGCAGGAAACTTGGCACACAACACTATTTTTTAGATATGATTGTGTTCAAGTGGTTAGAATTGAAAATAATGGTCATATGCTAAATATTACGTGCTAAGTTCCGATTTTATGGGTTTTTAAGATTTTTTTGATTTTCATGCATAAAGTAGGTCAAAATTGGTTTGTTTTGCACGAAACTTGGCACACAACACTATTTGGTATGTATTATTGTGTTGAAGTGGTTAGAATTGAAAATAATAGTCATATGCTAAATATTACGTGCTAAGTTGCGGTTTTATGTGTTTTTATGCTTTTTATGGATTTTCGTGCATAAAGTAGGTCAAAATTGGTTTGTTTTGTACAAAACATAGTACACATCACTATTTGGTATATATTATTATGTTGAAGTGGTTAGAATTGAAAATAATAGTCATATACTAAATATTACGTGCTAAGTTGCGATTTTATGGGTTTTTAAGTTTTTTTTTGGACTTTCGCGCATAACGTAGCTCAAACTTGGTTTGTTTTACACGAAACTTGGCACACAACAATAATTGGTATGTATTATTGTGTTGAAGTGGTTAGATTTGAAATAATAGTCATATGCTAGAAATTACGTGCTAAGTTGCGATTTGATGGGATTTTAAGCTTTTTTTGGACATTCGCGCATTAGATAGCTCAAACTTGGTTTTTTTTGCACGAAACTTGGCATTCAACACTATTTGGTATGTATTTTTGTGTTGAAGTGGTTAGAATTTAAAATAATAGTCATATGCTAAATATTACGTGCTAAGTTGCGATTTTATGGTTTTTTATGCTTTTTTTGGATTTTCGTGCATAAAGTAGCTCAAAATTTGTTTGTTTTGCATTATTTGGCTTTTTAAGCATTTTTTGGACTTTTCCGCATAAAGTAACTCAAACTTGGTTTGTTTTGCACAAAACTTGGCACACAACACTGTTTGGTATATATTATTGAGTTGAAATTTTTATAATTGAAAATAATAGTCATATGGTAGCAATGACGTACTAAGTTGCGATTTTATGGGCTTTTAAGCTTTTTTTGGATTTTCGTGTATAAAGTAGCTCAAACTAGGTTTGTTTTGCATGAAACTTGGCACACAACACTATTTTGTTTATATTATTGCGTCGAAGTGGTTAGATTTGAAAATAATAGTCATATGCTAGAAATTACGTGCTAAGTTACGATTTTATGGGTTTTGAATCTTTTTTTGGACATGCGCATAAAGTAGCTCAAATTTGGTTTGTTTTGCACGAAACTTGGCACACCACACTATTTGTTAGATATTATTGTGTTCAAGTGATTGAATTGAAAGTAATAATCATATGCTAAATATTACGTGCTAAGTTGCGATTTTATGGGTTTTTATGCTTTTTTTGGATTTTCGTGCATAAAGTAGGTCAAAATTTGTTTGTTTTGCATTTTTTGGCTTTTTAAGCATTTTTTGGACTTTTCCGCATAAAGTAACTCAAACTTGGTTTGTTTTGCACAAAACTTGGCACACAACACTGTTTGGTATATATTATTGAGTTGAAATTTTAATAATTGAAAATAATAGTCATATGGTAGAAATGACGTACTAAGTTGCGATTTTATGGGCTTTTAAGCTTTTTTTGGATTTTCGTGTATAAAGTACCTCAAACTAGGTTTGTTTTGCACGAAACTTGGCACACAACACTATTTTAAATATATTATTGTGTCGAAGTGGTTAGATTTGAAAATAATAGTCATATGCTAGAAATTACGTGCTAAGTTGCGATTTTATGGGTTTTTAAGCTTTTATTGGACATTCGAGCATAAAGTAGCTCAAATTTGGTTTGTTTTGCAGGAAACTTGGCACACAACACTATTTTTTAGATATGATTGTGTTCAAGTGGTTAGAATTGAAAATAATGGTCATATGCTATATATTACGTGCTAAGTTCCAATTTTATGGGTTTTTAAGATTTTTTTGATTTTCATGCATAAAGTAGGTCAAAATTGGTTTGTTTTGCACGAAACTTGGCACACAACACTATTTGGTATGTATTATTGTGTTGAAGTGGTTAGAATTGAAAATAATAGTCATATGCTAAATATTACGTGCTAAGTTGCGGTTTTATGTGTTTTTATGCTTTTTATGGATTTTCGTGCATAAAGTAGGTCAAAATTGGTTTGTTTTGTACAAAACATAGTAGACATCACTATTTGGTATATATTATTATGTTGAAGTGGTTAGAATTGAAAATAATAGTCATATACTAAATATTACGTGCTAAGTTGCGATTTTATGGGTTTTTAAGTTTTTTTTTTGGACTTTCGCGCATAACGTAGCTCAAACTTGGTTTGTTTTACACGAAACTTGGCACACAACAATAATTGGTATGTATTATTGTGTTGAAGTGGTTAGAATTGAAAGAATAGTCATATGCTAGAAATTACGTGCTAAGTTGCGATTTGATGGGTTTTTAAGCTTTTTTTGGACATTCGCGCATTAGATAGCTCAAACTTAGTTTTTTTTGCACGAAACTTGGCATACAACACTATTTGGTATGTATTTTTGTGTTGAAGTGGTTAGAATTTAAAATAATAGTCATATGCTAAATATTACGTGCTAAGTTGCGATTTTATGGTTTTTTATGCTTTTTTTGGATTTTCGTGCATAAAGTAGCTCAAAATTTGTTTGTTTTGCATTTTTTGGCTTTTTAAGCATTTTTTGGACTTTTCCGCATAAAGTAACTCAAACTTGGTTTGTTTTGCACAAAACTTGGCACACAACACTGTTTGGTATATATTATTGAGTTGAAATTTTTATAATTGAAAATAATAGTCATATGGTAGCAATGACGTACTAAGTTGCGATTTTATGGGCTTTTAAGCTTTTTTTGGATTTTCGTGTATAAAGTAGCTCAAACTAGGTTTGTTTTGCATGAAACTTGGCACACAACACTATTTTGTTTATATTATTGCGTCGAAGTGGTTAGATTTGAAAATAATAGTCATATGCTAGAAATTACGTGCTAAGTTACGATTTTATGGGTTTTGAATCTTTTTTTGGACATTCGCATAAAGTAGCTCAAATTTGGTTTGTTTTGCACGAAACTTGGCATACATCACTATTTGGTATGTATTTTTGTGTTGAAGTGGTTAGAATTTAAAATAATAGTCATATGCTAAATATTACGTGCTAAGTTGCGATTTTATGGTTTTTTATGCTTTTTTTGGATTTTCGTGCATAAAGTAGCTCAAAATTTGTTTGTTTTGCATTTTTTTGGCTTTTTAAGCATTTTTTGGACTTTTCCGCTTTAAGTAACTCAAACTTGGTTTGTTTTGCACAAAACTTGGCACACAACACTGTTTGGTATATATTATTGAGTTGAAATTTTTATAATTGAAAATAATAGTCATATGGTAGCAATGACGTACTAAGTTGCGATTTTATGGGCTTTTAAGCTTTTTTTGGATTTTCGTGTATAAAGTAGCTCAAACTAGGTTTGTTTTGCATGAAACTTGGCACACAACACTATTTTGTTTATATTATTGCGTCGAAGTGGTTAGATTTGAAAATAATAGTCATATGCTAGAAATTACGTGCTAAGTTACGATTTTATGGGTTTTGAATCTTTTTTTGGACATTCGCATAAAGTAGCTCAAATTTGGTTTGTTTTGCACGAAACTTGGCACACAACACTATTTGTTAGATATTATTGTGTTCAAGTGATAGAATTGAAAGTAATAGTCATATGCTAAATATTACGTGCTAAGTTGCGATTTTATGGGTTTTTATGCTTTTTTTTGATTTTCGTGCATAAAGTAGGTCAAAATTTGTTTGTTTTGCATTTTTTGGCTTTTTAAGCATTTTTTGGACTTTTCCGCATAAAGTAACTCAAACTTGGTTTGTTTTGCACAAAACTTGGCACACAACACTGTTTGGTATATATTATTGAGTTGAAATTTTTATAATTGAAAATAATAGTCATATGGTAGAAATGACGTACTAAGTTGCGATTTTATGGGCTTTTAAGCTTTTTTTGGACTTTCGTGTATAAAGTAGCTCAAACTAGGTTTGTTTTGCACGAAACTTGGCACACAATACTATTTTGTTTATATTATTGCGTCGAAGTGGTTAGATTTGAAAATAATAGTCATATGCTAGAAATTACGTGCTAAGTTACGATTTTATGGGTTTTGAAGCTTTTTTTGGACATTCGTATAAAGTAGCTCAAATTTGGTTTGTTTTGCACGAAACTTGGCACACAACACTATTTGTTAGATATTATTGTGTTCAAGTGGTTAGAATTGAAAGTAATAGTCATATGCTAAATATTACGTGCTAAGTTGCGATTTTATGGGTTTTTATGCTTTTTTTGGATTTTCGTGCATAAAGTAGGTCAAAATTTGTTTGTCGTGATTTTTTGGCTTTTTAAGCATTTTTTGGACTTTTCCGCATAAAGTAACTCAAACTTGGTTTGTTTTGCACAAAACTTGGCACACAACACTGTTTGGTATATATTATTGCGTTGAAATCTTTATAATTGAAAATAATAGTCATATGGTTGAAAAGACGTACTAAGTTGCGATTTTATGGGCTTTTAAGCTTTTTTTGGATTTTCGTGTATAAAGTACCTCAAACTAGGTTTGTTTTGCACGAAACTTGGCACACAACACTATTTTAAATATATTATTGTGTCGAAGTGGTTAGATTTGAAAATAATAGTCATATGCTAGAAATTACGTGCTAAGTTACGATTTTATGGGTTTTGAAGCTTTTTTTGGACATTCGCATAAAGTAGCTCAAATTTGGTTTGTTTTGCACGAAACTTGGCACACAACACTATTTGTTAGATATTATTGTGTTCAAGTGGTTAGAATTGAAAGTTATAGTCATATGATAAATATTACGTGCTAAGTTGCGATTTTATGGGTTTTTATGCTTTTTTTGGATTTTCGTGCATAAAGTAGGTCAAAATTTGTTTGTCGTGATTTTTTGGCTTTTTAAGCATTTTTTGGACTTTTCCGCATAAAGTAACTCAAACTTGGTTTGTTTTGCACAAAACTTGGCACACAACACTGTTTGGTATATATTATTGCGTTGAAATGTTTATAATTGAAAATAATAGTCATATGGTAGAAAAGACGTACTAAGTTGCGATTTTATGGGCTTTTAAGCTTTTTTTGGATTTTCGTGTATAAAGTACCTCAAGCTAGGTTTGTTTTGCACGAAACTTGGCACACAACACTATTTTAAATATATTATTGTGTCGAAGTGGTTAGATTTGAAAATAATAGTCATATGCTAGAAATTACGTGCTAAGTTACGATTTTATGGGTTTTTAAACTTTTTTTGGACATTCGCGCATAAAGTAGCTCAAATTTGGTTTGTTTTGCAGGAAACTTGGCACACAACACTATTTGTTAGATATTATTGTGTTCAAGTGGTTAGAATTGAAAATAATAGTCATATGCTAAATATTACGTGCGAAGTTCCGATTTTATGGGTTTTTTAAGCTTTTTTTGATTTTCATGCATAAAGTAGGTCAAAATTGGTTTGTTTTGCACGAAACTTGGCACACAACACTATTTGGTATGTATTATTGTGTTGAAGTGGTTAGAATTGAAAATAATAGTCATATGCTAAATATTACGTGCTAAGTTGCGGTTTTATGTGTTTTTATGCTTTTTATGGATTTTCGTGCATAAAGTAGGTCAAAATTGGTTTGTTTTGTACAAAACATAGTACACATCACTATTTGGTATATATTATTATGTTGAAGTGGTTAGAATTGAAAATAATAGTCATATACTAAATATTACGTGCTAAGTTGCGATTTTATGGGTTTTTAAGTTTTTTTTTGGACTTTCGCGCATAACGTAGCTCAAACTTGGCTTGTTTTACACGAAACTTGGCACACAACAATAATTGGTATGTATTATTGTGTTGAAGTGGTTAGAATTGAAATAATAGTCATATGCTAGAAATTACGTGCTAAGTTGCGATTTGATGGGTTTTAAAGCTTTTTTTGGACATTCGCGCATTAGATAGCTCAAACTTGGTTTTTTTTTGCACGAAACTTGGCATACAACACTATTTGGTATGTATTTTTGTGTTGAAGTGGTTAGAATTTAAAATAATAGTCATATGCTAAATATTACGTGCTAAGTTGCGATTTTATGGTTTTTTATGCTTTTTTTGGATTTTCGTGCATAAAGTAGCTCAAAATTTGTTTGTTTTGCATTTTTTTGGCTTTTTAAGCATTTTTTGGACTTTTCCGCATAAAGTAACTCAAACTTGGTTTGTTTTGTACAAAACTTGGCACACAACACTGTTTGGTATATATTATTGAGTTGAAATTTTTATAATTGAAAATAATAGTCATATGGTAGCAATGACGTACTAAGTTGCGATTTTATGGGCTTTTAAGCTTTTTTTGGATTTTCGTGTATAAAGTAGCTCAAACTAGGTTTGTTTTGCATGAAACTTGGCACACAACACTATTTTGTTTATATTATTGCGTCGAAGTGGTTAGATTTGAAAATAATAGTCATATGCTAGAAATTACGTGCTAAGTTACGATTTTATGGGTTTTTAAGCTTTTTTTGGACATTCGCGCATAAAGTAGCTCAAATTTGGTTTGTTTTGCAGGAAACTTGGCACACAACACTATTTGTTAGATATTATTGTGTTCAAGTGGTTAGAATTGAAAATAATAGTCATATGCTAAATATTACGTGCTAAGTTCCGATTTTATGGGTTTTCTAAGCTTTTTTTGATTTTCATGCATAAAGTAGGTTAAAATTGGTTTTCTTTGCACGAAATTTGGCACACACCACTATTTGGTATGTATTATTGTGTTGAAGTGGTTAGAGTTGAAAATAATAGTCATATGCTAAATATTACGTGCTAAGTTGCGGTTTTATGTGTTTTTTATGCTTTTTATGGATTTTCGTGCATAAAGTAGGTCAAAATTGGTTTGTTTTGTACAAAACATAGTACACATCACTATTTGGTATATATTATTATGTTGAAGTGGTTAGAATTGAAAATAATAGTCATATACTAAATATTACGTGCTAAGTTGCGATTTTATGGATTTTTAAGTTTTTTTTTTGGACTTTCGCGCATAACGTAGCTCAAACTTGGTTTGTTTTACACGAAACTTGGCACACAACAATAATTGGTATGTATTATTGTGTTGAAGTGGTTAGAATTGAAATAATAGTCATATGCTAGAAATTACGTGCTAAGTTGCGATTTGATGGGTTTTAAGCTTTTTTTGGACATTCGCGCATTAGATAGCTCAAACTTGGTTTTTTTTTGCACGAAACTTGGCATACAACACTATTTGGTATGTATTTTTGTGTTGAAGTGGTTAGAATTTAAAATAATAATCATATGCTAAATATTACGTGCTAAGTTGCGATTTTATGGTTTTTTATGCTTTTTTTGGATTTTCGTGCATAAAGTAGCTCAAAATTTGTTTGTTTTGCATTTTTTGGCTTTTTAAGCATTTTTTGGACTTTTCCGCATAAAGTAACTCAAACTTGGTTTGTTTTGCACAAAACTTGGCACACAACACTGTTTGGTATATATTATTGAGTTGAAATTTTTATAATTGAAAATAATAGTCATATGGTAGCAATGACGTACTAAGTTGCGATTTTATGGGCTTTTAAGCTTTTTTTGGATTTTCGTGTATAAAGTAGCTCAAACTAGGTTTGTTTTGCATGAAACTTGGCACACAACACTATTTTGTTTATATTATTGCGTCGAAGTGGTTAGATTTGAAAATAATAGTCATATGCTAGAAATTACGTGCTAAGTTACGATTTTATGGGTTTTGAAGCTTTTTTTGGACATTCGCATAAAGTAGCTCAAATTTGGTTTGTTTTGCACGAAACTTGGCACACAACACTATTTGTTAGATATTATTGTGTTCAAGTGGTTAGAATTGAAAGTAAAAGTCATATGCTAAATATTACGTGCTAAGTTGCGATTTTATGGGTTTTTATGCTTTTTTTGGATTTTCGTGCATAAAGTAGGTCAAAATTTGTTTGTCTTGATTTTTTGGCTTTTTAAGCATTTTTTGGACTTTTCCGCATAAAATAACTCAAACTTGGTTTGTTTTGCACAAAACTTGGCACACAACACTGTTTGGTATATATTATTGCGTTGAAATGTTTATAATTGAAAATAATAGTCATACGGTAGAAAAGACGTACTAAGTTGCGATTTTATGGGCTTTTAAGCTTTTTTTGGATTTTCGTGTATAAAGTACCTCAAACTAGGTTTGTTTTGCACGAAACTTGGCACACAACACTATTTTAAATATATTATTGTGTTGAAGTGGTTAGAATTGAAATAATAGTCATATGCTAGAAATTACGTGCTAAGTTGCGATTTGATGGGTTTTTAAGCTTTTTTTGGACATTCGCGCATTAGATAGCTCAAACTTGGTTTTTTTTTGCACGAAACTTGGCATACAACACTATTTGGTATGTATTTTTGTGTTGAAGTGGTTAGAATTTAAAATAATAGTCATATGCTAAATATTACGCGCTAAGTTGCGATTTTATGGTTTTTTATGCTTTTTTTGGATTTTCGTGCATAAAGTAGCTCAAAATTTGTTTGTTTTGCATTTTTTGGCTTTTTAAGCCTTTTTTTGACTTTTCCGCATAAAGTAACTCAAACTTGGTTTGTTTTGCACAAAACTTGGCACACAACACTGTTTGGTCTATATTATTGAGTTGAAATTTTTTTAATTGAAAATAATAGTCATATGGTAGCAATGACGTACTAAGTTGCGATTTTATGGGCTTTTAAGCTTTTTTTGGATTTTCGTGTATAAAGTAGCTCAAACTAGGTTTGTTTTGCATGAAACTTGGCACACAACACTATTTTGTTTATATTATTGCGTCGAAGTGGTTAGATTTGAAAATAATAGTCATATGCTAGAAATTACGTGCTAAGTTACGATTTTATGGGTTTTGAAGCTTTTTTTGGACATTCGCATAAAGTAGCTCAAATTTGGTTTGTTTTGCACGAAACTTGGCACACAACACTATTTGTTAGATATTATTGTGTTCAAGTGGTTAGAATTGAAAGTAATAGTCATATGCTAAATATTACGTGCTAAGTTGCGATTTTATGGGTTTTTATGCTTTTTTTGGATTTTCGTGCATAAAGTAGATCAAAATTTGTTTGTTTTGCATTTTTTGGCTTTTTAAGCCTTTTTTGGACTTTTCCGCATAAAGTAACTCAAACTTGGTTTGTTTTGCACAAAACTTGGCACACAACACTGTTTGGTATATATTATTGCGTTGAAATGTTTATAATTGAAAATAATAGTCATATGGTAGAAAAGACGTACTAAGTTGCGATTTTATGGGCTTTTAAGCTTTTTTTGGATTTTCGTGTATAAAGTAGCTCAAACTAGGTTTGTTTTGCACGAAACTTGGCACACAACACTATTTTAAATATATTATTGTGTCGAAGTGGTTAGATTTGAAAATAATAGTCATATGCTAGAAATTACGTGCTAAGTTACGATTTTATGGGTTTTGAAGCTTTTTTTGGACATTCGCGCATAAAGTAGCTCAAATTTGGTTTGTTTTGCACGAAACTTGGCACACAACACTATTTGTTAGATATTATTGTGTTCAAGTGGTTAGAATTGAAAGTAATAGTCATATGCTAAATATTACGTGCTAAGTTGCGATTTTATGGGTTTTTATGCTTTTTTTGGATTTTCGTGCATAAAGTAGGTCAAAATTTGTTTGTTTTGATTTTTTGGCTTTTTAAGCATTTTTTGGACTTTTCCGCATAAAGTAACTCAAACTTGGTTTGTTTTGCACAAAACTTGGCACACAACACTGTTTGGTATATATTATTGCGTTGAAATGTTTATAATTGAAAATAATAGTCATATGGTAGAAAAGACGTACTAAGTTGCGATTTTATGGGCTTTTAAGCTTTTTTTGGATTTTCGTGTATAAAGTACCTCAAACTAGGTTTGTTTTGCACGAAACTTGGCACACAACACTATTTTAAATATTTTATTGTGTCGAAGTGGTTAGATTTGAAAATAATAGTCATATGCTAGAAATTACGTGCTAAGTTACGATTTTATGGGTTTTTAAGCTTTTTTTGGACATTCGCGCATAAAGTAGCTCAAATTTTGTTTGTTTTGCAGGAAACTTGGCACACAACACTATTTGTTAGATATTATTGTGTTCAAGTGGTTAGAATTGAAAATAATAGTCATATGCTAAATATTACGTGCTAAGTTCCGATTTTATGGGTTTTTAAAGCTTTTTTTGATTTTCATGCATAAAGTAGGTCAAAATTGGTTTGTTTTGCACGAAACTTGGCACACAACACTATTTGGTATGTATTATTGTGTTGAAGTGGTTAGAATTGAAAATAATAGTCATATGCTAAATATTACGTGCTAAGTTGCGGTTTTATGTGTTTTTATGCTTTTTATGGATTTTCGTGCATAAAGTAGGTCAAAATTGGTTTGTTTTGTACAAAACATAGTACACATCATTATTTGGTATATATTATTATGTTGAAGTGGTTAGAATTGAAAATAATAGTCATATACTAAATATTACGTGCTAAGTTGCGATTTTATGGGTTTTTAAGTTTTTTTTTGGACTTTCGCGCATAACGTAGCTCAAACTTGGTTTGTTTTACACGAAACTTGGCACACAACAATAATTGGTATGTCTTATTGTGTTGAAGTGGTTAGAATTGAAATAATAGTCATATGCTAGAAATTACGTGCTAAGTTGCGATTTGATGGGTTTTTAAGCTTTTTTTGGACATTCGCGCATTAGATAGCTCAAACTTGGTTTTTTTTTGCACGAAACTTGGCATACAACACTATTTGGTATGTATTTTTGTGTTGAAGTTGTTAGAATTAAAAATAATAGTCATATGCTAAATATTACGCGCTAAGTTGCGATTTTATAGTTTTTTATGCTTTTTTTGGATTTTCGTGCATAAAGTAGCTCAAAATTTGTTTGTTTTGCATTTTTTGGCTTTTTAAGCCTTTTTTTGACTTTTCCGCATAAAGTAACTCAAACTTGGTTTGTTTTGCACAAAACTTGGCACACAACACTGTTTGGTCTATATTATTGAGTTGAAATTTTTTTAATTGAAAATAATAGTCATATGGTAGCAATGACGTACTAAGTTGCGATTTTATGGGCTTTTAAGCTTTTTTTGGATTTTCGTGTATAAAGTAGCTCAAACTAGGTTTGTTTTGCATGAAACTTGGCACACAACACTATTTTGTTTATATTATTGCGTCGAAGTGGTTAGATTTGAAAATTATAGTCATATGCTAGAAATTACGTGCTAAGTTACGATTTTATGGGTTTTGAAGCTTTTTTTGGACATTCGCATAAAGTAGCTCAAATTTGGTTTGTTTTGCACGAAACTTGGCACACAACACTATTTGTTAGATATTATTGTGTTCAAGTGGTTAGAATTGAAAGTAATAGTCATATGCTAAATATTACGTGCTAAGTTGCGATTTTATGGGTTTTTATGCTTTTTTTGGATTTTCGTGCATAAAGTAGGTCAAAATTTGTTTGTTTTGCATTTTTTGGCTTTTTAAGCCTTTTTTGGACTTTTCCGCATAAAGTAACTCAAACTTGGTTTATTTTGCACAAAACTTGGCACACAACACTGTTTGGTATATAATATTGCGTTGAAATGTTTATAATTGAAAATAATAGTCATATGGTAGAAAAGACGTACTAAGTTGCGATTTTATGGGCTTTTAAGCTTTTTTTGGATTTTCGTGTATAAAGTAGCTCAAACTAGGTTTGTTTTGCACGAAACTTGGCACACAACACTATTTTAAATATATTATTGTGTCGAAGTGGTTAGATTTGAAAATAATAGTCATATGCTAGAAATTACGTGCTAAGTTACGATTTTATGGGTTTTGAAGCTTTTTTTGGACATTCGCGCATAAAGTAGCTAAAATTTGGTTTGTTTTGCACGAAACATGGCACACAACACTATTTGTTAGATATTATTGTGTTCAAGTGGTTAGAATTGAAAGTAATAGTCATATGCTAAATATTACGTGCTAAGTTGCGATTTTATGGGTTTTTATGCTTTTTTTGGATTTTCGTGCATAAAGTAGGGCAAAATTTGTTTGTTTTGATTTTTTGGCTTTTTAAGCATTTTTTGGACTTTTCCGCATAAAGTAACTCAAACTTGGTTTGTTTTGCACAAAACTTGGCACACAACACTGTTTGGTATATATTATTGAGTTGAAATTTTTATAATTGAAAATAATAGTCATATGGTAGCAATGACGTACTAAGTTGCGATTTTATGGGCTTTTAAGCTTTTTTTGGATTTTCGTGTATAAAGTAGCTCAAACTAGGTTTGTTTTGCATGAAACTTGGCACACAACACTATTTTGTTTATATTATTGCGTCGAAGTGGTTAGATTTGAAAATAATAGTCATATGCTAGAAATTACGTGCTAAGTTACGATTTTATGGGTTTTGAAGCTTTTTTTTGACATTCGCATAAAGTAGCTCAAATTTGGTTTGTTTTGCACGAAACTTGGCACACAACACTATTTGTTAGATATTATTGTGTTCAAGTGGTTAGAATTGAAAGTAATAGTCATATGCTAAATATTACGTGCTAAGTTGCGATTTTATGGGTTTTTATGCTTTTTTTGGATTTTCGTGCATAAAGTAGGTCAAAATTTGTTTGTTTTGCATTTTTTGGCTTTTTAAGCCTTTTTTGGACTTTTCCGCATAAAGTAACTCAAACTTGGTTTGTTTTGCACAAAACTTGGCACACAACACTGTTTGGTATATATTATTGCGTTGAAATGTTTATAATTGAAAATAATAGTCATATGGTAGAAAAGACGTACTAAGTTGCGATTTTATGGGCTTTTAAGCTTTTTTTGGATTTTCGTGTATAAAGTACCTCAAACTAGGTTTGTTTTGCATGAAACTTGGCACACAACACTATTTTGTTTATATTATTGCGTCGAAGTGGTTAGATTTGAAAATAATAGTCATATGCTAGAAATTACGTGCTAAGTTACGATTTTATGGGTTTTGAAGCTTTTTTTGGACATTCGCATAAAGTAGCTCAAATTTGGTTTGTTTTGCACGAAACTTGGCACACAACACTATTTGTTAGATATTATTGTGTTCAAGTGGTTAGAATTGAAAGTAATAGTCATATGCTAAATATTACGTGCTAAGTTGCGATTTTATGGGTTTTTATGCTTTTTTTGGATTTTCGTGCATAAAGTAGGTCAAAATTTGTTTGTCTTGATTTTTTGGCTTTTTAAGCATTTTTTGGACTTTTCCGCATAAAGTAACTCAAACTTGGTTTGTTTTGCACAAAACTTGGCACACAACACTGTTTGGTATATATTATTGCGTTGAAATGTTTATAATTGAAAATAATAGTCATATGGTAGAAAAGACGTACTAAGTTGCGATTTTATGGGCTTTTAAGCTTTTTTTGGATTTTCGTGTATAAAGTACCTCAAACTAGGTTTGTTTTGCACGAAACTTGGCACACAACACTATTTTAAATATATTATTGTGTCGAAGTGGTTAGATTTGAATATAATAGTCATATGCTAGAAATTACGTGCTAAGTTACGATTTTATGGGTTTTTAAGCTTTTTTTGGACATTCGCGCATAAAGTAGCTCAAATTTGGTTTGTTTTGCAGGAAACTTGGCACACAACACTATTTGTTAGATATTATTGTGTTCAAGTGGTTAGAATTGAAAATAATAGTCATATGCTAAATATTACGTGCTAAGTTCCGATTTTATGGGTTTTTTAAGCTTTTTTTGATTTTCATGCATAAAGTAGGTCAAAATTGGTTTGTTTTGCACGAAACATGGCACACAACACTATTTGGTATGTATTATTGTGTTGAAGTGGTTAGAATTGAAAATAATAGTCATATGCTAAATTTTACGTGCTAAGTTGCGGTTTTATGTGTTTTTATGCTTTTTATGGATTTTCGTGCATAAAGTAGGTCAAAATTGGTTTGTTTTGTACAAAACATAGTACACATCACTATTTGGTATATATTATTATGTTGAAGTGGTTAGAATTGAAAATAATAGTCATATACTAAATATTACGTGCTAAGTTGCGATTTTATGGGTTTTTAAGTATTTTTTTGGACTTTCGCGCATAACGTAGCTCAAACTTGGTTTGTTTTACACGAAACTTGGCACACAACAATAATTGGTATGTATTATTGTGTTGAAGTGGTTAGAATTGAAATAATAGTCATATGCTAGAAATTACGTGCTAAGTTGCGATTTGATGGGTTTTTAAGCTTTTTTTGGACATTCGCGCATTAGAAAGCTCAAACTTGGTTTTTTTTTGCACGAAACTTGGCATACAACACTATTTGGTATGTATTTTTGTGTTGAAGTGGTTAGAATTTAAAATAATAATCATATGCTAAATATTACGTGCTAAGTTGCGATTTTATGGTTTTTATGCTTTTTTTGGATTTTCGTGCATAAAGTAGCTCAAAATTTGTTTGTTTTGCATTTTTTGGCTTTTTAAGCATTTTTTTGGACTTTTCCGCATAAAGTAACTCAAACTTGGTTTGTTTTGCACAAAACTTGGCACACAACACTGTTTGGTATATATTATTGAGTTGAAATTTTTATAATTGAAAATAATAGTCATATGGTAGCAATGACGTACTAAGTTGCGATTTTATGGGCTTTTAAGCTTTTTTTTGGATTTTCGTGTATAAAGTAGCTCAAACTAGGTTTGTTTTGCATGAAACTTGGCACACAACACTATTTTGTTTATATTATTGCGTCGAAGTGGTTAGATTTGAAAATAATAGTCATATGCTAGAAATTACGTGCTAAGTTACGATTTTATGGGTTTTGAAGCTTTTTTTTTGACATTCGCATAAAGTAGCTCAAATTTGGTTTGTTTTGCACGAAACTTGGCACACAACACTATTTGTTAGATATTATTGTGTTTCAAGTGGTTAGAATTGAAAGTAATAGTCATATGCTAAATATTACGTGCTAAGTTGCGATTTTATGGGTTTTTATGCTTTTTTTGGATTTTCGTGCATAAAGTAGGTCAAAATTTGTTTGTTTTGCATTTTTTGGCTTTTTAAGCCTTTTTTGGACTTTTCCGCATAAAGTAACTCAAACTTGGTTTGTTTTGCACAAAACTTGGCACACAACACTGTTTGGTATATATTATTGCGTTGAAATGTTTATAATTGAAAATAATAGTCATATGGTAGAAAAGACGTACTAAGTTGCGATTTTATGGGCTTTTAAGCTTTTTTTGGATTTTCGTGTATAAAGTAGCTCAAACTAGGTTTGTTTTGCACGAAACTTGGCACACAACACTATTTTAAATATATTATTGTGTCGAAGTGGTTAGATTTGAAAATAATAGTTATATGCTAGAAATTACGTGCTAAGTTACGATTTTATGGGTTTTGAAGCTTTTTTTTGGACATTCGCGCATAAAGTAGCTCAAATTTGGTTTGTTTTGCACGAAACTTGGCACACAACACTATTGTTAGATATTATTGTGTTCAAGTGGTTAGAATTGAAAGTAATAGTCATATGCTAAATATTACGTGCTAAGTTGCGATTTTATGGGTTTTTACGCTTTTTTTGGATTTTCGTGCATAAGTAGGTCAAAATTTGTTTGTTTTGATTTTTTGGCTTTTTAAGCATTTTTTGGACTTTTCCGCATAAAGTAACTCAAACTTGGTTTGTTTTGCACAAAACTTGGCACACAACACTGTTTGGTATATATTATTGCGTTGAAATGTTTATAATTGAAAATAATAGTCATATGGTAGAAAAGACGTACTAAGTTGCGATTTTATGGGCTTTTCAGCTTTTTTTGGATTTTCGTGTATAAAGTACCTCAAACTAGGTTTGTTTTGCACGAAACTTGGCACACAACACTATTTTAAATATATTATTGTGTCGAAGTGGTTAGATTTGAATATAATAGTCATATGCTAGAAATTACGTGCTAAGTTACGATTTTATGGGTTTTTTAAGCTTTTTTTGGACATTCGCGCATAAAGTAGCTCAAATTTGGTTTGTTTTGCAGGAAACTTGGCACACAACACTATTTGTTAGATATTATTGTGTTCAAGTGGTTAGAATTGAAAATAATAGTCATATGCTAAATATTACGTGCTAAGTTCCGATTTTATGGGTTTTTTAAGCTTTTTTTTGATTTTCATGCATAAAGTAGGTCAAAATTGGTTTGTTTTGCACGAAACATGGCACACAACACTATTTGGTATGTATTATTGTGTTGAAGTGGTTAGAATTGAAAATAATAGTCATATGCTAAATTTTACGTGCTAAGTTGCGGTTTTATGTGTTTTTATGCTTTTTATGGATTTTCGTGCATAAAGTAGGTCAAAATTGGTTTGTTTTGTACAAAACATAGTACACATCACTATTTGGTATATATTATTATGTTGAAGTGGTTAGAATTGAAAATAATAGTCATATACTAAATATTACGTGCTAAGTTGCGATTTTATGGGTTTTTAAGTTTTTTTTTTGGACATTCGCGCATTAGAAAGCTCAAACTTGGTTTTTTTTTGCACGAAACTTGGCATACAACAATAATTGGTATGTATTATTGTGTTGAAGTGGTTAGAATTGAAATAATAGTCATATGCTAGAAATTACGTGCTAAGTTGCGATTTGATGGGTTTTTTAAGCTTTTTTTTGGACATTCGCGCATTAGAAAGCTCAAACTTGGTTTTTTTTTGCACGAAACTTGGCATACAACACTATTTGGTATGTATTTTTGTGTTGAAGTGGTTTAGAATTTAAAATAATAGTCATATGCTAAATATTACGTGCTAAGTTGCGATTTTATGGTTTTTTATGCTTTTTTTGGATTTTCGTGCATAAAGTAGCTCAAAATTTGTTTGTTTTGCATTTTTGGCTTTTTAAGCATTTTTTGGACTTTTCCGCATAAAGTAACTCAAACTTGGTTTGTTTTGCACAAAACTTGGCACACAACACTGTTTGGTATATATTATTGAGTTGAAATTTTTATAATTGAAAATAATAGTCATATGGTAGCAATGACGTACTAAGTTGCGATTTTATGGGCTTTTAAGCTTTTTTTTGGATTTTCGTGTATAAAGTAGCTCAAACTAGGTTTGTTTTGCATGAAACTTGGCACACAACACTATTTTGTTTATATTATTGCGTCGAAGTGGTTAGATTTGAAAATAATAGTCATATGCTAGAAATTACGTGCTAAGTTACGATTTTATGGGTTTTGAAGCTTTTTTTTTGACATTCGCATAAAGTAGCTCAAATTTGGTTTGTTTTGCACGAAACTTGGCACACAACACTATTTGTTAGATATTATTGTGTTCAAGTGGTTAGAATTGAAAGTAATAGTCATATGCTAAATATTACGTGCTAAGTTGCGATTTTATGGGTTTTTATGCTTTTTTTGGATTTTCGTGCATAAAGTAGGTCAAAATTTGTTTGTTTTGCATTTTTTGGCTTTTTAAGCCTTTTTTGGACTTTTCCGCATAAAGTAACTCAAACTTGGTTTGTTTTGCACAAAACTTGGCACACAACACTGTTTGGTATATATTATTGCGTTGAAATGTTTATAATTGAAAATAATAGTCATATGGTAGAAAAGACGTACTAAGTTGCGATTTTATGGGCTTTTAAGCTTTTTTTGGATTTTCGTGTATAAAGTAGCTCAAACTAGGTTTGTTTTGCACGAAACTTGGCACACAACACTATTTTAAATATATTATTGTGTCGAAGTGGTTAGATTTGAAAATAATAGTTATATGCTAGAAATTACGTGCTAAGTTACGATTTTATGGGTTTTGAAGCTTTTTTTTGGACATTCGCGCATAAAGTAGCTCAAATTTGGTTTGTTTTGCACGAAACTTGGCACACAACACTATTTGTTAGATATTATTGTGTTCAAGTGGTTAGAATTGAAAGTAATAGTCATATGCTAAATATTACGTGCTAAGTTGCGATTTTATGGGTTTTTATGCTTTTTTTGGATTTTCGTGCATAAAGTAGGTCAAAATTTGTTTGTTTTGATTTTTTGGCTTTTTAAGCATTTTTTGGACTTTTCCGCATAAAGTAACTCAAACTTGGTTTGTTTTGCACAAAACTTGGCACACAACACTGTTTGGTATATATTATTGCGTTGAAATGTTTATAATTGAAAATAATAGTCATATGGTAGAAAAGACGTACTAAGTTGCGATTTTATGGGCTTTTAAGCTTTTTTTGGATTTTCGTGTATAAAGTACCTCAAACTAGGTTTGTTTTGCACGAAACTTGGCACACAACACTATTTTAAATATTTTATTGTGTCGAAGTGGTTAGATTTGAAAATAATAGTCATATGCTAGAAATTACGTGCTAAGTTACGATTTTATGGGTTTTTAAGCTTTTTTTGGACATTCGCGCATAAAGTAGCTCAAATTTGGTTTGTTTTGCAGGAAACTTGGCACACAACACTATTTGTTAGATATTATTGTGTTCAAGTGGTTAGAATTGAAAATAATAGTCATATGCTAAATATTACGTGCTAAGTCCCGATTTTATGGGTTTTTTAAGCTTTTAATGATTTTCATGCATAAAGTAGGTCAAAATTGGTTTGTTTTGCAAAAAACATGGCACACAACACTATTTGGTATGTATTATTGTGTTGAAGTGGTTAGAATTGAAAATAATAGTCATATGCTAAATTTTACGTGCTAAGTTGCGGTTTTATGTGTTTTTATGCTTTTTATGGATTTTCGTGCGTAAAGTAGGTCAAAATTGGTTTGTTTTTGTACAAAACATAGTACACATCACTATTTGGTATATATTATTATGTTGAAGTGGTTAGAATTGAAAATAATAGTCATATACTAAATATTACGTGCTAAGTTGCGATTTTATGGGTTTTTAAGTATTTTTTTGGACTTTCGCGCATAACGTAGCTCAAACTTGGTTTGTTTTTACACGAAACTTGGCACACAACAATAATTGGTATGTATTATTGTGTTGAAGTGGTTAGAATTGAAATAATAGTCATATGCTAGAAATTACGTGCTAAGTTGCGATTTGATGGGTTTTTAAGCTTTTTTTGGACATTCGCGCATTAGAAAGCTCAAACTTGGTTTTTTTTTGCACGAAACTTGGCATACAACACTATTTGGTATGTATTTTTGTGTTGAAGTGGTTAGAATTTAAAATAATAATCATATGCTAAATATTACGTGCTAAGTTGCGATTTTATGGTTTTTTATGCTTTTTTTGGATTTTCGTGCATAAGTAGCTCAAAATTTGTTTGTTTTGCATTTTTTGGCTTTTTAAGCATTTTTTGGACTTTTCCGCATAAAGTAACTCAAACTTGGTTGGTTTTGCACAAAACTTGGCACACAACACTGTTTGGTATATATTATTGAGTTGAAATTTTTATAATTGAAAATAATAGTCATATGGTAGCAATGACGTACTAAGTTGCGATTTTATGGGCTTTTAAGCTTTTTTTTGGATT
>NC_080048.1:19968928-19995098 GCF_026212465.1 Amaranthus tricolor
GTGCATAAAGTAGCTCAAATTTGGTTTGTTTTGACGAAACTTGGCACAAAACACTATTTGGTATATATTATTGTGTTGAAATGGTTAGAATTGAGAAAAATAGTGATATTACTAGAAATTACGTGCTAAGTTTGGATTTATTTTGTTTTTTAAGCAATTTTTGGACTTTCGCGCATAAAGTAGCTCAAACTTTGTTTGTTTTAAAACGAAACATGGCACTTACTATTTGGTATATGTCATTTTGTTGAAGTGGTTAGCATTGAAAATTTCAGTCATATGCTAAATATTACGTGCTAAGTTGCGACTTTATGGGTTTTTAAGCTTTTTTTGGACTTTCGTGCATAAAGTAGCTCAAACTTTGTTTGTTTTGCACGAAACTTGGCATATAAAACTATGTGGTATATATTATTGTGTTGAAATGGTTAGAACTTATAATAATAGTCATATGCTATAAATTACGTGCTAAAATTGCGATTTTATGGGTTTTAAAGCATGTTTTGGACTTTCGCGCTTAAATAGCTCAAACTTGGTTTGTTTTGCACGAAACATGGCACACAAACACTATTTGGTATATATTATTGTGTTAAAGTGGTTAAAATTTAAAATAATAGTCATATCGTAAGTACTACGTGCTAAGTTGCGATTTTATGGGTTTTTTAAGCTTTTTTTGGACTTTCGTGCATAAAGTAGCTCAAAACTTGGTTTGTTTTGCACGAAACTTGGCACACAACACTATTTTGTATATATTATTGTGTTGAAGTGGTTAGAATTGAAAATAATAGTCATATGCTAGAAAATACGTGCTAAGTTGCGATTTTATAGATTATTAAGCTTTTTTTGGACTTTTGTGCATAATGTAGCTCAAACTTGGTTTGTTTTGCACGAAACTTGGCACACAACACTATTTGGTATATATTATTATGTTGAAGTGGTTAGAATTGAAAACAATAGTGATATACTAGAACTTACGTGCTAAGTTGGGATTTATTTGGTATTTAAGCATTTTTTGGACTTTCGCGCATAAAGTAGCTCAAACTTTGTTTGTTATGCACGAAAATAGGCACATAATACTATTTGGTATATGTTATAGTATTGAAGTGGTTAGAATTGAAAATAACATTCATATGCTAAATATTACATGCTAGTTGCGACTTTATGGGTTTTTAAGATTTTTTTAGACTTTCGTACATAAAGTAGCTCAAACTTGGTTTGTTTTGCACGAAACTTGGCATACAAACCTATATGGTATATATTATTGTGTTGAAGTGGTTAGAACTTATAATAATAGTCATATGCTATAAGTACGTGCTAAATTGCGATTTTATGGGTTTTTAAGCATTTTTTGGACTTTCGCGCATAAATAGCTCAAACTTGGTTTATTTTGCACGAAACTTGGCACACAACACTATTTGGTATATATTGTTGTGTTGAAGTGGTTAAAATTTAAAATAATAGTCATATCGTAAGTACTACGTGCTAAGTTGCGATTTTATGGGTTTTTATGCTTTTTTTTGGACCTTCGTGCACAAAGTAACTCAAATTTTGTTTGTTTTGCACGAAATTTGCTACACAACACTATTTTGTATATATTATTGTGTTGAAGTGGTTAGAATTGAAAACAATAGTCATATGCTAGAAAATACGTGCTAAGTGCGATTTTATAGGTTATTAAGCTTTTTTGGACTTTTGTGCATAAAGTAGCTCAAATTTGGTTTGTTTTGACGAAACTTGGCACAAAACACTATTTGGTATATATTATTGTGTTGAAATGGTTAGAATTGAAAAAAATAGTGATATACTAGAAATTACGTGCTAAGTTTGGATTTATTTTGTTTTTAAGCAATTTTTGGACTTTCGCGCATAAAGTAGCTCAAACTTTGTTGTTTTAAACGAAACATGGCACTTACTATTTGGTAATATGTCATTTTGTTGAAGTGGGTTAGCATTGAAAATTTCAGTCATATGCTAAATATTACGTGCTAAGTTGCGACTTTATGGGTTTTTAAGCTTTTTTTTGGACTTTCGTGCATAAAGTAGCTCAAACTTTGTTTGTTTTGCACGAAACTTGGCATATAAAACTATGTGGTATATCTTATTGTGTTGAAATGGTTAGAACTTATAATAATAGTCATATGCTATAAATTACGTGCTAAATTGCGATTTTATGGGTTTTTAAAGCATGTTTTGGACTTTCGCGCTTAAATAGCTCAAACTTGGTTTGTTTTGCACGAAACATGCACACAACACTATTTGGTATATATTATTGTGTTAAAGTGGTTAAAATTTAAAATAATAGTCATATCGTAAGTACTACGTGCTAAGTTGCGATTTTATGGGTTTTTAAGCTTTTTTTGGACTTTCGTGCATAAAGTAGCTCA
Source organism: Amaranthus tricolor (assembly GCF_026212465.1). Classification (NCBI taxonomy): domain Eukaryota; kingdom Viridiplantae; phylum Streptophyta; class Magnoliopsida; order Caryophyllales; family Amaranthaceae; genus Amaranthus; species Amaranthus tricolor. Next base: position 19,971,307 of record NC_080048.1, read on the forward strand.
AACTTGGTTTGTTTTGCACGAAACTTGGCACACAACACTATTTTGTATATATTATTGTGTTGAAGTGGTTAGAATTGAAAATAATAGTCATATGCTAGAAAATACGTGCTAAGTTGCGATTTTATAGGTTATTAAGCTTTTTTTGGACTTTTGTGCATAATGTAGCTCAAACTTGGTTTGTTTTGCACGAAACTTGGCACACAACACTATTTGGTATATATTATTATGTTGAAGTGGTTAGAATTGAAAACAATAGTGATATACTAGAACTTACGTGCTAAGTTGGGATTTATTTGGTATTTAAGCATTTTTTTGACTTTCGCGCATAAAGTAGCTCAAACTTTGTTTGTTATGCACGAAAATAGGCACATAATACTATTTGGTATATGTTATAGTATTGAAGTGGTTAGAATTGAAAATAACATTCATATGCTAAATATTACATGCTAAGTTGCGACTTTATGGGTTTTTAAGATTTTTTTAGACTTTCGTACATAAAGTAGCTCAAACTTGGTTTGTTTTGCACGAAACTTGGCATACAAACCTATATGGTATATATTATTGTGTTGAAGTGGTTAGAACTTATAATAATAGTCATATGCTATAAGTTACGTGCTAAATTGCGATTTATGGGTTTTTAAGCATTTTTTGGACTTTCGCGCATAAATAGCTCAAACTTGGTTTATTTTGCACGAAACTTGGCACACAACACTATTTGGTATATATTGTTGTGTTGAAGTGGTTAAAATTTAAAATAATAGTCATATCGTAAGTACTACGTGCTAAGTTGCGATTTTATGGGTTTTTATGCTTTTTTTTTGGATCTTCATGCACAAAGTAACTCAAATTTTGTTTGTTTTGCACGAAATTTGCTACACAACACTATTTTGTATATATTATTGTGTTGAAGTGGTTAGAATTGAAAACAATAGTCATATGCTAGAAAATACGTGCTAAGTTGCGATTTTATAGGTTATTAAGCTTTTTTGGACTTTTGTGCATAAAGTAGCTCAAACTTGGTTTGTTTTGACGAAACTTGGCACAAAACACTATTTGGGTATATATTATTGTGTTGAAGTGGTTAGAATTGAAAAAAATAGTGATATACTAGAAATTACGTGCTAAGTTTGGATTTATTTTGTTTTTAAGCAATTTTTGGACTTTCGCGCATAAAGTAGCTCAAACTTTGTTTGTTTTAAACGAAACATGGCACTTACTATTTGGTATATGTCATTTTGTTGAAGTGGTTAGCATTGAAAATTTCAGTCATATGCTAAATATTACGTGCTAAGTTGCGACTTTATGGGTTTTTAAGCTTTTTTTTGGACTTTCGTGCATAAAGTAGCTCAAACTTTGTTTGTTTTGCACGAAACTTGGCATATAAAACTATTCGGTATATCTTATTGTGTTGAAATGGTTAGAACTTATAATAATAGTCATATGCTATAAATTACGTGCTAAATTGCGATTTTATGGGTTTTAAAGCATGTTTTGGACTTTCGCGCTTAAATAGCTCAAACTTGGTTTGTTTTGCACGAAACATGGCACACAACACTATTGGGTATATATTATTGTGTTAAAGTGGTTAAAATTTAAAATAATAGTCATATCGTAAGTACTACGTGCTAAGTTGCGATTTTATGGGTTTTTTAAGCTTTTTTTTGGACTTTCGTGCATAAAGTAGCTCAAACTTGGTTTGTTTTGCACGAAACTTGGCACACAACACTATTTTGTATATATTATTGTGTTGAAGTGGTTAGAATTGAAAATAATAGTCATATGCTAGAAAATACGTGCTAAGTTGCGATTTTTATAGGTTATTAAGCTTTTTTTGGACTTTTGTGCATAATGTAGCTCAAACTTGGTTTGTTTTGCACGAAACTTGGCACACAACACTATTTGGTATATATTATTATGTTGAAGTGGTTAGAATTGAAAACAATAGTGATATACTAGAACTTACGTGCTAAGTTGGGATTTATTTGGTATTTAAGCATTTTTTGGACTTTCGCGCATAAAGTAGCTCAAACTTTGTTTGTTATGCACGAAAATAGGCACATAATACTATTTGGTATATGTTATAGTATTGAAGTGGTTAGAATTGAAAATAACATTCATATGCTAAATATTACATGCTAAGTTGCGACTTTATGGGTTTTTAAGCTTTTTTTAGACTTTCGTACATAAAGTAGCTCAAACTTGGTTTGTTTTGCACGAAACTTGGCATACAAACCTATATGGTATATATTATTGTTTTGAAGTGGTTAGAACTTATAATAATAGTCATATGCTATAAGTTACGTGCTAAATTGCGTTTTATGGGTTTTTAAGCATTTTTTGGACTTTCGCGCATAAATAGCTCCAAACTTGGTTTATTTTGCACGAAACTTGGCACACAACACTATTTGGTATATATTGTTGTGTTGAAGTGGTTAAAATTTAAAATAATAGTCATATCGTAAGTACTACGTGCTAAGTTGCGATTTTATGGGTTTTTTATGCTTTTTTTGGACCTTCGTGCACAAAGTAACTCAAATTTTGTTTGTTTTGCACGAAATTTGCTACACAACACTATTTTGTATATATTATTGTGTTGACGTGGTTAGAATTGAAAACAATAGTCCATATGCTAGAAAATACGTGCTAAGTTGCGATTTTATAGGTTATTAAGCTTTTTTGGACTTTTGTGCATAAAGTAGCTCAAACTTGGTTTGTTTTGACGAAACTTGGCACAAAACACTATTTGGTATATATTATTGTGTTGAAGTGGTTAGAATTGAAAAAAATAGTGATATACTAGAAATTACGTGCTAAGTTTGGATTTATTTTGTTTTTAAGCAATTTTTGGACTTTCCGCGCATAAAGTAGCTCAAACTTTGTTTGTTTTAAACGAAACATGGCACTTACTATTTGGTATATGTCATTTTGTTGAAGTGGTTAGCATTGAAAATTTCAGTCATATGCTAAATATTACGTGCTAAGTTGCGACTTTATGGGTTTTTTAAGCTTTTTTTGGACTTTCGTGCATAAAGTAGCTCAAACTTTGTTTGTTTTTGCACGAAACTTGGCATATAAAACTATTCGGTATATCTTATTGTGTTGAAATGGTTAGAACTTATAATAATAGTCCATATGCTATAAATTACGTGCTAAATTGCGATTTTATGGGTTTTAAAGCATGTTTTGGACTTTCGCGCTTAAATAGCTCAAAACTTGGTTTGTTTTGCACGAAACATGGCACACAACACTATTTGGTATATATTATTGTGTTAAAGTGGTTAAAATTTAAAATAATAGTCATATCGTAAGTACTACGTGCTAAGTTGCGATTTTATGGGTTTTTTAAGCTTTTTTTGGACTTTCGTGCATAAAGTAGCTCAACTTGGTTTGTTTTGCACGAAACTTGGCACACAACACTATTTTGTATATATTATTGTGTTTGAAGTGGTTAGAATTGAAAATAATAGTCATATGCTAGAAAATACGTGCTAAGTTGCGATTTTATAGGTTATTTAAGCTTTTTTTGGACTTTTGTGCATAATGTAGCTCAAACTTGGTTTGTTTTGCACGAAACTTGGCACACAACACCTATTTGGTATATATTATTATGTTGAAGTGGTTTAGAATTGAAAACAATAGTAATATACTAGAACTTACGTGCTAAGTTGGGATTTATTTGGTATTTAAGCATTTTTTGGACTTTCGCGCATAAAGTAGCTCAAACTTTGTTTGTTATGCACGAAAATAGGCACATAATACTATTTGGTATATGTTATAGTATTGAAGTGGTTAGAATTGAAAATAACATTCATATGCTAAATATTACATGCTAAGTTGCGACTTTATGGGTTTTTAAGCTTTTTTTAGACTTTCGTACATAAAGTAGCTCAAACTTGGTTTGTTTTGCACGAAACTTGGCATACAAACCTATATGGTATATATTATTGTTTTGAAGTGGTTAGAACTTATAATAATAGTCATATGCTATAAGTTACGTGCTAAATTGCGATTTTATGGGTTTTTAAGCATTTTTTGGACTTTCGCGCATAAATAGCTCAAACTTGGTTTATTTTGCACGAAACTTGGCACACAACACTATTTGGTATATATTGTTGTGTTGAAGTGGTTAAAATTTAAAATAATAGTCATATCGTAAGTACTACGTGCTAAGTTGCGATTTTATGGGTTTTTATGCTTTTTTTGGACCTTCGTGCACAAAGTAACTCAAATTTTGTTTGTTTTGCACGAAATTTGCTACACAACACTATTTTGTATATATTATTGTGTTTGACGTGGTTAGAATTGAAAACAATAGTCATATGCTAGAAAATACGTGCTAAGTTGCGATTTTATAGGTTATTAAGCTTTTTGGACTTTTGTGCATAAAGTAGCTCAAACTTGGTTTGTTTTGACGAAACTTGGCACAAAACACTATTTGGTATATATTATTGTGTTGAAGTGGTTAGAATTGAAAAAAATAGTGATATACTAGAAATTACGTGCTAAGTTTGGATTTATTTTGTTTTAAGCAATTTTTTGGACTTTCGCGCATAAAGTAGCTCAAACTTTGTTTGTTTTAAACGAAACATGGCACTTACTAATTTGGTATATGTCATTTTGTTGAAGTGGTTAGCATTGAAAATTTCAGTCATATGCTAAATATTACGTGCTAAGTTGCGACTTTATGGGTTTTTAAGCTTTTTTTTGGACTTTCGTGCATAAAGTAGCTCAAACTTTGTTTGTTTTGCACGAAACTTGGCATATAAAACTATTCGGTATATCTTATTGTGTTGAAATGGTTAGAACTTATAATAATAGTCATATGCTATAAATTACGTGCTAAATTGCGATTTTATGGGTTTTAAAGCATGTTTTGGACTTTCGCGCTTAAATAGCTCAAACTTGGTTTGTTTTGCACGAAACATGGCACACAACACTATTTGGTATATATTATTGTGTTAAAGTGGTTAAAATTTAAAATAATAGTCATATCGTAAGTACTACGTGCTAAGTTGCGATTTTATGGGTTTTTAAGCTTTTTTTGGGACTTTCGTGCATAAAGTCGCTCAAACTTGGTTTGTTTTGCACGAAACTTGGCACACAACACTATTTTGTATATATTATTGTGTTGAAGTGGTTAGAATTGAAAATAATAGTCATATGCTAGAAAATACGTGCTAAGTTGCGATTTATAGGTTATTAAGCTTTTTTTGGACTTTTGTGCATAATGTAGCTCAAACTTGGTTTGTTTTGCACGAAACTTGGCACACAACACTATTTGGTATATATTATTATGTTGAAGTGGTTAGAAATTGAAAACAATAGTGATATACTAGAACTTACGTGCTAAGTTGGGATTTATTTGGTATTTAAGCATTTTTTGGACTTTCGCGCATAAAAGTAGCTCAAACTGTTGTTTGTTATGCACGAAAATAGGCACATAATACTATTTGGTATATGTTATAGTATTGAAGTGGTTAGAATTGAAAATAACATTCATATGCTAAATATTACATGCTAAGTTGCGACTTTATGGGTTTTTAAGCTTTTTTTTAGACTTTCGTACATAAAGTAGCTCAAACTTGGTTTGTTTTGCACGAAACTTGGCATACAAACCTATATGGTATATATTATTGTGTTGAAGTGGTTAGAACTTATAATAATAGTCATATGCTATAAGTTACGTGCTAAATTGCGATTTTATGGGTTTTTAAAGCATTTTTTTGGACTTTCGCGCATAAATAGCTCAAACTTGGTTTATTTTGCACGAAACTTGGCACACAACACTATTTGGTATATATTGTTGTGTTGAAGTGGTTAAAATTTAAAATAATAGTCATATCGTAAGTACTACGTGCTAAGTTGCGATTTTATGGGTTTTTATGCTTTTTTTTGGACCTTCGTGCACAAAGTAACTCAAATTTTGTTTGTTTTGCACGAAAATTTGCTACACAACACTATTTTGTATATATTATTGTGTTGAAGTGGTTAGAATTGAAAACAATAGTCATATGCTAGAAAATACGTGCTAAGTTGCGATTTTATAGGTTATTAAGCTTTTTTGGACTTTTGTGCATAAAGTAGCTCAAACTTGGTTTGTTTTGACGAAACTTGGCACAAAACACTATTTGGTATATATTATTGTGTTGAAGTGGTTAGAATTGAAAAAAATAGTGATATACTAGAAATTACGTGCTAAGTTTGGATTTATTTTGTTTTTAAGCAATTTTTTGGACTTTCGCGCATAAAGTAGCTCAAACTTTGTTTGTTTTAAACGAAACATGGCACTTACTATTTGGTATATGTCATTTTGTTGAAGTGGTTAGCATTGAAAATTTCAGTCATATGCTAAATATACGTGCTAAGTTGCGACTTTATGGGTTTTTAAGCTTTTTTTGGACTTTCGTGCATAAAGTAGCTCAAACTTTGTTTGTTTTGCACGAAACTTGGCATATAAAACTATTCGGTATATATTATTGTGTTGAAATGGTTAGAACTTATAATAATAGTCATATGCTATAAATTACGTGCTAAATTGCGATTTTATGGGTTTTAAAGCATGTTTTGGACTTTCGCGCTTAAATAGCTCAAACTTGGTTTGTTTTGCACGAAACATGGCACACAACACTATTTGGTATATATTATTGTGTTAAAGTGGTTAAAATTTAAAATAATAGTCATATCGTAAGTACTACGTGCTAAGTTGCGATTTTATGGGTTTTTTAAGCTTTTTTTGGACTTTCGTGCATAAAGTAGCTCAAACTTGGTTTGTTTTGCACGAAACTTGGCACACAACACTATTTTGTATATATTATTGTGTTGAAGTGGGTTAGAATTGAAAATAATAGTCATATGCTAGAAAATACGTGCTAAGTTGCGATTTTATAGGTTATTAAGCTTTTTTTGGACTTTTGTGCATAATGTAGCTCTAACTTGGTTTGTTTTGCACGAAACTTGGCACACAACACTATTTGGTATATATTATTATGTTGAAGTGGTTAGAATTGAAAACAATAGTGATATACTAGAACTTACGTGCTAAGTTGGCATTTATTTGGTATTTAAGCATTTTTTGGACTTTCGCGCATAAACTAGCTCAAACTTTGTTTGTTATGCACGAAAATAGGCACATAATACTATTTGGTATATGTTATAGTATTGAAGTGGTTAGAATTGAAAATAACATTCATATGCTAAATATTACGTGCTAAGTTGCGACTTTATGGGTTTTTTAAGCTTTTTTTAGACTTTCGTACATAAAGTAGCTCAAACTTGGTTTGTTTTGCACGAAACTTGGCATACAAACCTATATGGTATATATTATGTGTTGAAGTGGTTAGAACTTATAATAATAGTCATATGCTATAAGTTACGTGCTAAATTGCGATTTTATGGGTTTTTAAGCATTTTTTGGACTTTCGCGCATAAATAGCTCAAACTTGGTTTATTTTGCACGAAACTTGGCACACAACACTATTTGGTATATATTGTTGTGTTGAAGTGGTTTAAAATTTAAAATAATAGTCATATCGTAAGTACTACGTGCTAAGTTGCGATTTTATGGGTTTTTATGCCTTTTTTGGACCTTCGTGCACAAAGTAACTCAAATTTTGTTTGTTTTGCACGAAATTTGCTACACAACACTATTTTGTATATATTATTGTGTTGAAGTGGTTAGAATTGAAAACAATAGTCATATGCTAGAAAATACGTGCTAAGTTGCGATTTTATAGGTTATTAAGCTTTTTTGGACTTTTGTGCATAAAGTAGCTCAAACTTGGTTTGTTTTGACGAAACTTGGCACAAAACACTATTTGGTATATATTATTGTGTTGAAGTGGTTAGAATTGAAAAAAAATAGTGATATACTAGAAATTACGTGCTAAGTTTGGATTTATTTTGTTTTAAGCAATTTTTGGACTTTCGCGCATAAAGTAGCTCAAACTTTGTTTGTTTTAAACGAAACATGGCACTTACTATTTGGTATATGTCATTTTGTTGAAGTGGTTAGCATTGAAAATTTCAGTCATATGCTAAATATTACGTGCTAAGTTGCGACTTTATGGGTTTTTAAGCTTTTTTTGGACTTTCGTGCATAAAGTAGCTCAAACTTTGTTTGTTTTGCACGAAACTTGGCATATAAAACTATTCGGTATATATTATTGTGTTGAAATGGTTAGAACTTATAATAATAGTCATATGCTATAAATTACGTGCTAAATTGCGATTTTATGGGTTTTAAAGCATGTTTTGGACTTTCGCGCTTAAATAGCTCAAACTTGGTTTGTTTTGCACGAAACATGGCACACAACACTATTTGGTATATATTATTGTGTTAAAGTGGTTAAAATTTAAAATAATAGTCATATCGTAAGTACTACGTGCTAAGTTGCGATTTTATGGGTTTTTAAGCTTTTTTTTGGACTTTCGTGCATAAAGTAGCTCAAACTTGGTTTGTTTTGCACGAAACTTGGCACACAACACTATTTTGTATATATTATTGTGTTGAAGTGGTTAGAATTGAAAATAATAGTCATATGCTAGAAAATACGTGCTAAGTTGCGATTTTATAGGTTATTAAGCTTTTTTTGGACTTTTGTGCATAATGTAGCTCAAACTTGGTTTGTTTTGCACGAAACTTGGCACACAACACTATTTGGTATATATTATTATGTTGAAGTGGTTAGAATTGAAAACAATAGTGATATACTAGAACTTACGTGCTAAGTTGGCATTTATTTGGTATTTAAGCATTTTTTGGACCTTTCGCGCATAAACTAGCTCAAACTTTGTTTGTTATGCACGAAAATAGGCACATAATACTATTTGGTATATGTTATAGTATTGAAGTGGTTAGAATTGAAAATAACATTCATATGCTAAATATTACATGCTAAGTTGCGACTTTATGGGTTTTTAAGCTTTTTTTAGACTTTCGTACATAAAGTAGCTCAAACTTGGTTTGTTTTGCACGAAACTTGGCATACAAACCTATATGGTATATATTATTGTTTTTGAAGTGGTTAGAACTTATAATAATAGTCATATGCTATAAGTTACGTGCTAAATTGCGATTTTATGGGTTTTTAAGCATTTTTTGGACTTTCGCGCATAAATAGCTCAAACTTGGTTTATTTTGCACGAAACTTGGCACACAACACTATTTGGTATATATTGTTGTGTTGAAGTGGTTAAAATTTTAAAATAATAGTCATATCGTAAGTACTACGTGCTAAGTTGCGATTTTATGGGTTTTTATGCTTTTTTTTGGACCTTCGTGCACAAAGTAACTCAAATTTTGTTTGTTTTGCACGAAATTTGCTACACAACACTATTTTGTATATATTATTGTGTTGACGTGGTTAGAATTGAAAACAATAGTCATATGCTAGAAAAATACGTGCTAAGTTGCGATTTTATAGGTTATTAAGCTTTTTTGGACTTTTGTGCATAAAGTAGCTCAAACTTGGTTTGTTTTGACGAAACTTGGCACAAAACACTATTTGGTATATATTATTGTGTTGAAGTGGTTAGAATTGAAAAAAATAGTGATATACTAGAAATTACGTGCTAAGTTTGGATTTATTTTGTTTTTAAGCAATTTTTGGACTTTCGCGCATAAAGTAGCTCAAACTTTGTTTGTTTTAAACGAAACATGGCACTTACTATTTGGTATATGTCATTTTGTTGAAGTGGTTAGCATTGAAAATTTCAGTCATATGCTAAATATTACGTGCTAAGTTGCGACTTTATGGGTTTTTAAGCTTTTTTTGGACTTTCGTGCATAAAGTAGCTCAAACTTTTGTTTGTTTTGCACGAAACTTGGCATATAAAACTATTCGGTATATCTTATTGTGTTGAAATGGTTAGAACTTATAATAATAGTCATATGCTATAAATTACGTGCTAAATTGCGATTTTATGGGTTTTAAAGCTATGTTTTGGACTTTCGCGCTTAAATAGCTCAAACTTGGTTTGTTTTGCACGAAACATGGCACACAACACTATTTGGTATATATTATTGTGTTAAAGTGGTTAAAATTTAAAATAATAGTCATATCGTAAGTACTACGTGCTAAGTTGCGATTTTATGGGTTTTTAAGCTTTTTTTTGGACTTTCGTGCATAAAGTAGCTCAAACTTGGTTTGTTTTGCACGAAACTTGGCACACAACACTATTTTGTATATATTATTGTGTTGAAGTGGTTAGAATTGAAAATAATAGTCATATGCTAGAAAATACGTGCTAAGTTGCGATTTTAAAGGTTATTAAGCTTTTTTTGGACTTTTGTGCATAATGTAGCTCAAACTTGGTCTGTTTTGCACGAAACTTGGCACACAACACTATTTGGTATATATTATTATGTTGAAGTGGTTAGAATTGAAAACAATAGTGATATACTAGAACTTACGTGCTAAGTTGGGATTTATTTGGTATTTAAGCATTTTTTGGACTTTCGCGCATAAAGTAGCTCAAACTTTGTTTGTTATGCACGAAAATAGGCACATAATACTATTTGGTATATGTTATAGTATTGAAGTGGTTAGAATTGAAAATAACATTCATATGCTAAATATTACGTGCTAAGTTGCGACTTTATGGGTTTTTTAAGCTTTTTTTAGACTTTCGTACATAAAGTAGCTCAAACTTGGTTTGTTTTGCACGAAACTTGGCATACAAACCTATATGGTATATATTATTGTGTTATAGTGGTTAGAAACTTATAATAATAGTCAAATGCTCTAAGTTACGTGCTAAATTGCGATTTTATGGGTTTTTAAGCATTTTTTGGACTTTCGCGCATAAATAGCTCAAACTTGGTTTATTTTGCACGAAACTTGGCACACAACACTATTTGGTATATATTGTTGTGTTTGAAGTGGTTAAAATTTAAAATAATAGTCATATCGTAAGTACTACGTGCTAAGTTGCGATTTTATGGGTTTTTATGCTTTTTTTGGACCTTCGTGCACAAAGTAACTCAAATTTTGTTTGTTTTGCACGAAATTTGCTACACAACACTATTTTGTATATATTATTGTGTTGAAGTGGTTAGAATTGAAAACAATAGTCATATGCTAGAAAATACGTGCTAAGTTGCGATTTTATAGGTTATTAAGCTTTTTTGGACTTTTGTGCATAAAGTAGCTCAAACTTGGTTTGTTTTGACGAAACTTGGCACAAAACACTATTTGGTATATATTATTGTGTTTAAGTGGTTAGAATTGAAAAAAATAGTGATATACTAGAAATTACGTGCTAAGTTGGGATTTATTTTGTTTTTTAAGCAATTTTTGGACTTTCGCGCATAAAGTAGCTCAAACTTTGTTTGTTTTAAACGAAACATGGCACTTACTATTTGGTATATGTCATTTTTTTGAAGTGGTTAGCATTGAAAATTTCAGTCATATGCTAAATATTTACGTGCTAAGTTGCGACTTTATGGGTTTTTAAGCTTTTTTTGGACTTTCGTGCATAAAGTAGCTCAAACTTTGTTTGTTTTGCACGAAACTTGGCATATAAAACTATTCGGTATATATTATTGTGTTGAAATGGTTAGAACTTATAATAATAGTCATATGCTATAAATTACGTGCTAAATTGCGATTTTATGGGTTTTAAAGCATGTTTTGGACTTTCGCGCTTAAATAGCTCAAACTTGGTTTGTTTTGCACGAAACATGGCACACAACACTATTTGGTATATATTATTGTCTTAAAGTGGTTAAAATTTAAAATAATAGTCATATCGTAAGTACTACGTGCTAAGTTGCGATTTTATGGGTTTTTAAGCTTTTTTTTGGACTTTCGTGCATAAAGTAGCTCAAACTTGGTTTGTTTTGCACGAAACTTGGCACACAACACTATTTTGTATATATTATTGTGTTGAAGTGGTTAGAATTGAAAATAATAGTCATATGCTAGAAAATACGTGCTAAGTTGCGATTTTATAGGTTATTAAGCTTTTTTTGGACTTTTGTGCATAATGTAGCTCAAACTTGGTTTGTTTTGCACGAAACTTGGCACACAACACTATTTGGTATATATTATTATGTTGAAGTGGTTAGAATTGAAAACAATAGTGATATACTAGAACTTACGTGCTAAGTTGGCATTTATTTGGTATTTAAGCATTTTTTGGACTTTCGCGCATAAAGTAGCTCAAACTTTGTTTGTTATGCACGAAAATAGGCACATAATACTATTTGGTATATGTTATAGTATTGAAGTGGTTAGAATTGAAAATAACATTCATATGCTAAATATTACGTGCTAAGTTGCGACTTTATGGGTTTTTAAGCTTTTTTTAGACTTTCGTACATAAAGTAGCTCAAACTTGGTTTGTTTTGCACGAAACTTGGCATACAAACCTATATGGTATATATTATTGTGTTGAAGTGGTTAGAACTTATAATAATAGTCATATGCTATAAGTTACGTGCTAAATTGCGATTTTATGGGTTTTTTAAGCATTTTTTGGACTTTCGCGCATAAATAGCTCAAACTTGGTTTATTTTGCACGAAACTTGGCACACAACACTATTTGGTATATATTGTTGTGTTGAAGTGGTTAAAATTTAAAATAATATTCATATCGTAAGTACTACGTGCTAAGTTGCGATTTTATGGGTTTTTATGCTTTGTTTGGACCTTCGTGCACAAAGTAACTCAAATTTTGTTTGTTTTGCACGAAATTTGCTACACAACACTATTTTGTATATATTATTGTGTTGAAGTGGTTAGAATTGAAAACAATAGTCATATGCTAGAAAATACGTGCTAAGTTGCGATTTTATAGGTTATTAAGCTTTTTTGGACTTTTGTGCATAAAGTAGCTCAAACTTGGTTTGTTTTGACGAAACTTGGCACAAAACACTATTTGGTATATATTATTGTGTTGAAGTGGTTAGAATTGAAAAAAAATAGTGATATACTAGAAATTACGTGCTAAGTTGGGATTTATTTTGTTTTTAAGCAATTTTTGGACTTTCGCGCATAAAGTAGCTCAAAGTTTGTTTGTTTTAAACGAAACATGGCACTTACTATTTGGTATATGTCATTTTTTTGAAGTGGTTAGCATTGAAAATTTCAGTCATATGCTAAATATTACGTGCTAAGTTGCGACTTTATGGGTTTTTAAGATTTTTTTGGACTTTCGTGCATAAAGTAGCTCAAACTTTGTTTGTTTTGCACGAAACTTGGCATATAAAACTATTCGGTATATATTATTGTGTTGAAATGGTTAGAACTTATAATAATAGTCATATGCTATAAATTACGTGCTAAATTGCGATTTTATGGGTTTTAAAGCATGTTTTGGACTTTCGCGCTTAAATAGCTCAAACTTTGTTTGTTTTGCACGAAACATGGCACACAACACTATTTGGTATATATTATTGTGTTAAAGTGGTTAAAATTTAAAATAATAGTCATATCGTAAGTACTACGTGCTAAGTTGCGATTTTATGGGTTTTTAAGCTTTTTTTGGACTTTCGTGCATAAAGTAGCTCAAACTTGGTTTGTTTTGCACGAAACTTGGCACACAACACTATTTTGTATATATTATTGTGTTGAAGTGGTTAGAATTGAAAATAATAGTCATATGCTAGAAAATACGTGCTAAGTTGCGATTTTAAAGGTTATTAAGCTTTTTTTGGACTTTTGTGCATAATGTAGCTCAAACTTGGTCTGTTTTGCACGAAACTTGGCACACAACACTATTTGGTATATATTATTATGTTGAAGTGGTTAGAATTGAAAACAATAGTGATATACTAGAACTTACGTGCTAAGTTGGGATTTATTTGGTATTTAAGCATTTTTTGGACTTTCGCGCATAAAGTAGCTCAAACTTTGTTTGTTATGCACGAAAATAGGCACATAATACCTATTTGGTATATGTTATAGTATTGAAGTGGTTAGAATTGAAATAACATTCATATGCTAAATATTACGTGCTAAGTTGCGACTTTATGGGGTTTTTAAGCTTTTTTAGACTTTCGTACATAAAGTAGCTCAAACTTGGTTTGTTTTGCACGAAACTTGGCATACAAACCTATATGGTATATATTATTGTGTTGAAGTGGTTAGAACTTATAATAATAGTCATATGCTATAAGTTACGTGCTAAATTGCGATTTTATGGGTTTTTAAGCATTTTTTGGACTTTCGCGCATAAATAGCTCAAACTTGGTTTATTTTGCACGAAACTTGGCACACAACACTATTTGGTATATATTGTTGTGTTGAAGTGGTTAAAATTTAAAATAATAGTCATATCGTAAGTACTACGTGCTAAGTTGCGATTTTATGGGTTTTTATGCTTTTTTTGGACCTTCGTGCACAAAGTAACTCAAATTTTGTTTGTTTTGCACGAAATTTGCTACACAACACTATTTTGTATATATTATTGTGTTGAAGTGGTTAGAATTGAAAACAATAGTCATATGCTAGAAAATACGTGCTAAGTTGCGATTTTATTTGACTTTTGTGCATAAAGTAGCTCAAACTTGGTTTGTTTTGACGAAACTTGGCACAAAACACTATTTGGTATATATTATTGTGTTGAAGTGGTTAGAATTGAAAAAAATAGTGATATACTAGAAATTACGTGCTAAGTTGGGATTTATTTTGTTTTTAAGCAATTTTTGGACTTTCGCGCATAAAGTAGCTCAAACTTTGTTTGTTTTAAACGAAACATGGCACTTACTATTTGGTATATGTCTTTTTTTTGAAGTGGTTAGCATTGAAAATTTCAGTCATATGCTAAATATTACGTGCTAAGTTGCGACTTTATGGGTTTTTAAGCTTTTTTTGGACTTTCGTGCATAAAGTAGCTCAAACTTTGTTTGTTTTGCACGAAACTTGGCATATAAAACTATTCGGTATATATTATTGTGTTGAAATGGTTAGAACTTATAATAATAGTCATATGCTATAAATTACGTGCTAAATTGCGATTTTATGGGTTTTAAAGCATGTTTTGGACTTTCGCGCTTAAATAGCTCAAACTTGGTTTGTTTTGCACGAAACATGGCACACAACACTATTTGGTATATATTATTGTCTTAAAGTGGTTAAAATTTAAAATAATAGTCATATCGTAAGTACTACGTGCTAAGTTGCGATTTTATGGGTTTTTAAGCTTTTTTTGGACTTTCGTGCATAAAGTAGCTCAAACTTGGTTTGTTTTGCACGAAACTTGGCACACAACACTATTTTGTATATATTATTGTGTTGAAGTGGTTAGAATTGAAAATAATAGTCATATGCTAGAAAATACGTGCTAAGTTGCGATTTTATAGGTTATTAAGCTTTTTTTGGACTTTTGTGCATAATGTAGCTCAAACTTGGTCTGTTTTGCACGAAACTTGGCACACAACACTATTTGGTATATATTATTATGTTGAAGTGGTTAGAATTGAAAACAATAGTGATATACTAGAACTTACGTGCTAAGTTGGGATTTATTTGGTATTTAAGCATTTTTTTGACTTTCGAGCATAAAGTAGCTCAAACTTTGTTTGTTATGCACGAAAATAGGCACATAATACTATTTGGTATATGTTATAGTATTGAAGTGGTTAGAATTGAAAATAACATTCATATGCTAAATATTACGTGCTAAGTTGCGACTTTATGGGTTTTTAAGCTTTTTTTAGACTTTCGTACATAAAGTAGCTCAAACTTGGTTTGTTTTGCACGAAACTTGGCATACAAACCTATATGGTATATATTATTGTGTTGAAGTGGTTAGAACTTATAATAATAGTCATATGCTATAAGTTACGTGCTAAATTGCGATTTTATGGGTTTTTAAGCATTTTTTGGACTTTCGCGCATAAATAGCTCAAACTTGGTTTATTTTGCACGAAACTTGGCACACAACACTATTTGGTATATATTGTTGTGTTGAAGTGGTTAAAATTTAAAATAATAGTCATATCGTAAGTACTACGTGCTAAGTTGCGATTTTATGGGTTTTTATGCTTTTTTTGGACCTTCGTGCACAAAGTAACTCAAATTTTGTTTGTTTTGCACGAAATTTGCTACACAACACTATTTTGTATATATTATTGTGTTGAAGTGGTTAGAATTGAAAACAATAGTCATATGCTAGAAAATACGTGCTAAGTTGCGATTTTATAGGTTATTAAGCTTTTTTGGACTTCTGTGCATAAAGTAGCTCAAACTTGGTTTGTTTTGACGAAACTTGGCACAAAACACTATTTGGTATATGTTATTGTGTTGAAGTGGTTAGAATTGAAAAAAATAGTGATATACTAGAAATTACGTGCTAAGTTGGGATTTATTTTTTTTTTAAGCAATTTTTGGACTTTCGCGCATAAAGTAGCTCAAACTTTGTTTGTTTTAAACGAAACATGGCACTTACTATTTGGTATATGTCATTTTCTTGAAGTGGTTAGCATTGAAAATTTCAGTCATATGCTAAATATTACGTGCTAAGTTGCGACTTTATGGGTTTTTAAGCTTTTTTTGGACTTTCGTGCATAAAGTAGCTCAAACTTTGTTTGTTTTGCACGAAACTTGGCATATAAAACTATTCGGTATATATTATTGTGTTGAAATGGTTAGAACTTATAATAATAGTCATATGCTATAAATTACGTGCTAAATTGCGATTTTATGGGTTTTAAAGCATGTTTTGGACTTTCGCGCTTAAATAGCTCAAACTTGGTTTGTTTTGCACGAAACATGGCACACAACACTATTTGGTATATATTATTGTCTTAAAGTGGTTAAAATTTAAAATAATAGTCATATCGTAAGTACTACGTGCTAAGTTGCGATTTTATGGGTTTTTAAGCTTTTTTTGGACTTTCGTGCATAAAGTAGCTCAAACTTGGTTTGTTTTGCACGAAACTTGGCACACAACACTATTTTGTATATATTATTGTGTTGAAGTGGTTAGAATTGAAAATAATAGTCATATGCTAGAAAATACGTACTAAGTTGCGATTTTATAGGTTATTAAGCTTTTTTTGGACTTTTGTGCATAATGTAGCTCAAACTTGGTTTGTTTTGCACGAAACTTGGCACACAACACTATTTGGTATATATTATTATGTTGAAGTGGTTAGAATTGAAAACAATAGTGATATACTAGAAATTACGTGCTAAGTTGGGATTTATTTGGTATTTAAGCATTTTTTGGACTTTCGAGCATAAAGTAGCTCAAACTTTGTTTGTTATGCACGAAAATAGGCACATAATACTATTTGGTATATGTTATAGTATTGAAGTGGTTAGAATTGAAAATAACAGTCATATGCTAAATATTACGTGCTAAGTTGCGACTTTATGGGTTTTTAAGCTTTTTTTAGACTTTCGTACATAAAGTAGCTCAAACTTGGTTTGTTTTGCACGAAACTTGGCATACAAACCTATATGGTATATATTATTGTGTTGAAGTGGTTAGAACTTATAATAATAGTCATATGCTATAAGTTACGTGCTAAATTGCGATTTTATGGGTTTTTAAGCATTTTTTGGACTTTCGCGCATAAAGAGCTCAAACTTGGATTATTTTGCACGAAACTTGGCCCACAACACTATTTGGTATATATTGTTGTGTTGAAGTGGTTAAAATTGAAAATAATAGTCATATCGTAAGTACTACGTGCTAAGTTGCGATTTTATGGGTTTTTAAGCTTTTTTTGGAGCTTCGTGCACAAAGTAGCTCAAACTTGGTTTGTTTTGCACGAAATTTGCTACACAACACTATTTTGTATATATTATTGTGTTAAAGTGGTTAGAATTGAAAACAATAGTCCATATGCTAGAAAATAAGTGCTAAGTTGCGATTTTATAGGTTATTAAGCTTTTTTGGACTTTTGTGCATAAAGTAGCTCAAACTTGGTTTGTTTTGACGAAACTTGGCACAAAATACTATTTGGTATATATTATTGTGTTGAAGTGGTTAGAATTGAAAAAAATAGTGATATACTAGAAATTACGTGCTAAGTTGGGATTTATTTTGTTTTTAAGCAATTTTTGGACTTTCGCGCATAAAGTAGCTCAAACTTTGTTTGTTTTGCACGAAACATGGCACATAATACTATTTGGTATATGTCATTTTCTTGAAGTGGTTAGCATTGAAAATTTCAGTCATATGCTAAATATTACGTGCTAAGTTGCGACTTTATGGGTTTTTAAGCTTTTTTTGGACTTTCGTGCATAAAGTAGCTCAAACTTTGTTTGTTTTGCTCGAAACTTGGCATATAAAACTATTTGGTATATATTATTGTGTTGAAATGGTTAGAACTTATAATAATAGTCATATGCTATAAATTACGTGCTAAATTGCGATTTTATGGGTTTTTAAGCATGTTTTGGACTTTCGCGCTTAAATAGCTCAAACTTGGTTTGTTTTGCACGAAACATGGCACACAACACTATTTGGTATATATTATTGTCTTAAAGTGGTTAAAATTTAAAATAATAGTCATATCGTAAGTACTACGTGCTAAGTTGCGATTTTATGGGTTTTTAAGCTTTTTTTGGACTTTCGTGCATAAAGTAGCTCAAACTTGGTTTGTTTTGCATGAAACTTGGCACACAACACTATTTTGTATATATTATTGTGTTGAAGTGGTTAGAATTGAAAATAATAGTCATATGCTAGAAAATATGTACTAAGTTGCGATTTTATAGGTTATTAAGCTTTTTTTGGACTTTTGTGCATAATGTAGCTCAAACTTGGTTTGTTTTGCACGAAACTTGGCACACAACACTATTTGGTATATATTATTATGTTGAAGTGGTTAGAATTGAAAACAATAGTGATATACTAGAAATTACGTGCTAAGTTGGGATTTATTTGGTTTTTAAGCATTTTTTGGACTTTCGCGCATAAAGTAGCTTAAACTTTGTTTGTTATGCACGAAAATAGGCATATAATACTATTTGGTATATGTTATTGTATTGAAGTGGTTAGAATTTAAAATAACAGTCATATGCTAAATCTTACGTGCTAAGTTGCGACTTTATGGGTTTTTAAGCTTTTTTTGGACTTTCGTACATAAAGTAGCTCAAACTTGGTTTTTTTTGCACGAATCTTGGCATACAAAACTATTTGGTATATATTATTGTGTTGAAGTGGTTAGAACTTATAATAATAGTCATATGCTATAAGTTACGTGCTAAATTGCGATTTATGGGTTTTTAAGCATTTTTTGGACTTTCGCGCATAAATAGCTCAAACTTGGTTTGTTTTGTACGAAACTTGGCACACAACACTATTTGGTATATATTATTTTGTTGAAGTGGTTAAAATTGAAAAAAATAGTCATATCGTAAGTACTACGTGCTAAGTTGCGATTTTATGGGTTTTTAAGCTTTTTTTGGACTTTCGTGCATAAAGTAGCTCAAACTTGGTTTGTTTGCACGAAACATGGCACACAACACTATTTAGTATATATTATTGTGTTGAAGTGGTTAGAATTGAAAACAACAGTGACATGCTAGAAATTACGTGCTAAGTTGGGATTTATTGGGTTTTTAAGCATTTTTTTGACTTTCGCGCATAAAGTAGCTAAAACTTTGTTTGTTTTGCACGAAATTTGGCACACAACACTGTTTGGTATATATTATTGTGTTGAAGTGGTTAGAATTGAAAATAATAGTCATATCGTAAGTATTACGTGCTAAGTTGTGATTTATGGTTTTTTAAGCTTTTTTTGAACTTTCGTGCATAAAGTAGCTCAAACTTGGTTTGTTTTCCACGAAACTTGGCGCACAACACTGTTTTGTATATATTATTGTGTTGAAGTGGTTAGAATTGAAAATAATAGTCATATGCTAGAAAATACGTGCTAAGTTTCGATTTTATAGGTTATTAAGCTTTTTCTGGACTTTTGTGCATAAAGTAGCTCAAGTTTGGTTTGTTTAGCACGAAACTTGGCACACAACACTATTTGGTACATAATATTATTGTGTTGAAGTGGTTAGAATTGAAAACAATAGTGATATACTAGAAATTACGTGCTAAGTTGGGATTTATTGGGTTTTTAAGCATTTTTTGGACTTTCGCGCATAAAGTAGCTCAAACTTTGTTTATTTTGCACAAAACTTGGCACATAATACTATTTGGTATATGTTATTGTGTTGAAGTGGTTAGAATTGAAAATAATAGTAATATGCTTAATATTACGTGCTAAGTTGCGATTTTATGGGTTTTTAAGCTTAGTTTGGACTTTCGCGCATAACATAGGTCAAACTTGGTTTGTTTTGCACGAAACTTGGGACACAACACTATTTGGTATGTATTATTGTGTTGAAGTGGTTAGAATTGAAAATAATAGTCATATGCTAAATATTACGTGCCAAGTTGCAATTTGATCGGTTTTTAAGCTGTTTTTGGACTTTCACGCATAAAGTAGCTCAAACTTGGTTTGTTTTGCACGAAACTTGGCACACAAGACTATTTGGTATATTTTATTTTTTTAAAGTGGTTAGAATTGAAAATAACAGTCATATGGCAAATATTACGTGCTAAGTTGCGATTTTATAGGTTTTTTAAGTTATTTTTTGATTTTTGTGCATAAAGTAGGTAAAAATTGGCTTCTTTTGCACGAAACTTGGTACACAACACTATTTGGTA
Organism: Amaranthus tricolor; assembly: GCF_026212465.1. Classification (NCBI taxonomy): domain Eukaryota; kingdom Viridiplantae; phylum Streptophyta; class Magnoliopsida; order Caryophyllales; family Amaranthaceae; genus Amaranthus; species Amaranthus tricolor. The sequence goes on from NC_080048.1 coordinate 19,991,929, forward strand.
CATATTATTGTGTTGAAGTGGTTAGAATTTAAAATAATAGTCATATGCTAGACATTACGTGCTAAATTGCGATTTTATGGGTTTTTAAAATTGAAAATAACAGTCATGTGGTAAGTATTAAGTGCTAAGTTGCGATTTTTATGGGTTTTTAATCTTTTTTTGGACTTTCGTGCATAAAGTAGCTCAAACTCTGTTTGTTTTGCACGAAACTTGTCACAAAACAATATTTTGTATATATTATTGTGTTGAAGTGGTTAGTATTGAAAATAATAGTCATATGCTAGAAAATACGTGCTAAGTTGCGATTTTATAGGTTATTAAGCTTTTTTTTGGACATTTGTGCATAAAGTAGCTCAAACTTGGTTTGATTTGCACGAAACTTGGCACACAACACTATTTGGTATATATTATTGTGTTGAAGTGATTATAATTGAAAACAATAGTAATATACTAGAAATTACGTGCTAAGTTGGGATTTATTGGGTTTTTAAGCATTTTTTTGGACTTCCGCACATAAAGTGACTTTGTTTGTTTTGCACGAAACTTGGCACATAATACTATTTGATATATGTTATTGTGTTGAAGTGGTTAGAATTGAAAATAATAGTCATATGCTAAATAGTACGTGCTAATTGCGACTTTATGAGTTTTTAAGCTTTTTTTTGGACTTTCGTGCATAAAGTAGCTCAAACTTTGTTTGTTTTGCACGAAACTTGGCATATAAAACTATTTAGTATATATTATTGTGTTGAAATGGTTAGAACTTATAATAATAGTCATATGCTATAATTACGTGCTAAATTGCGATTTTATGGGTTTTTAAGCATGTTTTGGACTTTCGCGCTTAAATAGCTCAAACTTGGTTTGTTTTGGAAACATGGCACACAACACTATTTGGTATATATTATTGTGTTAAAGTGGTTAAAATTTAAAATAATAGTCATATCGTAAGTACTACGTGCTAAGTTGCGATTTTATGGGTTTTTTAAGCTTTTTTTGGACTTTCGTGCATAAAGTAGCTCAAACTTGGTTTGTTTTGCACGAAACTTGGCACACAACACTATTTTGTATATATTATTGTGTTGAAGTGGTTCGAATTGAAAATAATAGTCATATGCTAGAAAATACATGCTAAGTTGCGATTTTATAGGTTATTAAGCTTTTTTTGGACTTTTGTGCATAATGTAGCTCAAACTTGGTTTGTTTTGCACGAAACTTGGCACACAACACTATTTGGTATATATTATTACGTTGAAGTGATAGAATTGAAAACAATAGTGATATACCAGAAATTACGTGCTAAGTTGGGATTTATTTGGTTTTTAAGCATTTTTTGGACTTTCGCGCATAAAGTATCTCAAACTTTGTTTGTTATGCACGAAAATAGGCACATAATACTATTTGGTATATGTTATTGTATTGAAGTGGTTAGAATTGAAAATAACAGTCATATGCTAAATATTACGTGCTAAGTTGCGACTTTATGGGTTTTCAAGCTTTTTTTAGACTTTCGTACATAAAGTAGCTCAAACTTGGTTTGTTTTGCACGAAACTTGGCATACAAAACTATATGGTATATATTATTGTGTTGAAGTGGTTAGAACTTTTAATAATAGACATATGTTATAAGTTACGTGCTAAATTGCGATTTTATGGGTTTTTAAGCATTTTTTGGACTTTTGCCCATAAATAGCTCAAACTTGGTTTATTTTGCACGAAACTTGGCACACAACACTATTTGGTATATATTGTTTTGTTGAAGTGGTTAAAATTTAAAATAATAGTCATATCGTAAGTACTACGTGCTAAGTTGCGATTTTATGGGTTTTTATGCTTTTTTTGGACCTTCGTGCACAAAGTAGCTCAAACTTGGTTTGTTTTGCACGAAATTTGCTACACAACACTATTTTGTATATATTATTGTGTTGAAGTGGTTAGAATTGAAAACAATAGTCATATGCTAGAAAATACATGCTAAGTTGCGATTTTATAGGTTATTAAGCTTTTTTTGGACATTTGTGCATAATGTAGCTCAAACTTGGTTTGATTTGCACGAAACTTGGCACACAACACTATTTGGTATATATTATTGTGTTGAAGTGATTATAATTGAAAACAATAGTAATATACTAGAAATTACGTGCTAAGTTGGGATTTATTGGGTTTTTAAGCATTTTTTGGACTTCCGCACATAAAGTGACTTTGTTTGTTTTGCACGAAACATGGCACATAATACTATTTGATATATGTTATTATGTTGAAGTGGTTAGAATTGAAAATAATAGTCATATGCTAAATAGTACGTGCTAATTGCGACTTTATGAGTTTTTAAGCTTTTTTTGGACTTTCGTGCGTAAAGTAGCTCAAACTTTGTATATATTATTGTGTTGAAGTGGTTAGAATTGAAAACAATAGTCATATGCTAGAAAATACATGCTAAGTTGCGATTTTATAGGTTATTAAGCTTTTTTGGACTTTTGTGCATAAAATAGCTCAAACTTGGTTTGTTTTGACGAAACTTGGCACAAAACACTATTTGGTATATATTATTGTGTTGAAGTGGTTAGAATTGAAAAAAATAGTGATATACTAGAAATTACGTGCTAAGTTGGGATTTATTTTGTTTTTAAGCAATTTTTGGACTTTCGCGCATAAATTAGCTCAAACTTTGTTTGTTTTGCACGAAAAATGGCACATAATACTATTTGCTATATGTCATTTTGTTGAAGTGGTTAGCATTGAAAATTTCAGTCATATGCTAAATATTACGTGCTAAGTTGCGACTTTATGGGTTTTTAAGCTTTTTTTGGACTTTCGTGCATAAAGTAGCTCAAACTTTGTTTGTTTTGCTCGAAACTTGGCATATAAAACTATTTGGTATATATTATTGTGTTGAAATGGTTAGAACTTATAATAATAGTCATATGCTATAAATTACGTGCTAAATTGCGATTTTATGGGTTTTTTAGCATGTTTTGGACTTTCGCGCTTAAATAGCTCAAACTTGGTTTGTTTTGCACGAAACATGGCACACAACACTATTTGGTATATATTATTGTGTTAAAGTGGTTAAAATTTAAAATAATTGTCATATCGTAAGTACTACGTCCTAAGTTGCGATTTTATGGGTTTTTAAGCTTTTTTTTGACTTTCGTGCATAAAGTAGCTCA
>NC_080048.1:19995198-20026785 GCF_026212465.1 Amaranthus tricolor
TAAAGTTGAAAATCATAGTCATATGTTAGAAATTTCGTGTTAAGTTGCGATTTTATGAGTTTTTTACGCTTTTTTTGCACTTTCGCGCATAAAGTAGCTCAAACTTAATTTGTTTTGCACGAATCTTGGCACACGACACTATTTGGTATATATTATTCTGTAGAAGTGGTTAGAAATTAAAATCATAGTCTTATGTTAGAAATTACGTGTTAAATTACGATTTATGGGTTTCTATGCTTTTTTGGCTCTTTGGCGCATAAAGTAGCTAAAGCTTGGTTTGTTTTGCACGAAACTTGGCACAAAACACTATTCGATATATATTAGTGTGTTGAAGTGGCTAAATTTGAAAATCATAGTCATATGCTAGAAATTTCGTGTTAAGTTGCGATTTTATGGGTTTTTTTAACGATTTTTTTGCACTTTCGCGCATAAAGTAGCTCAAACTTGGTTTGTTTTGCACAAAAATATGCGGCACAACACTATTCGATATATATTAGTGTGTTGAAGTGGTTAGAATTGAAAATCATAGTCATATGCTAGAAATTTCGTATAAGTTGCGGTTTTATGGGTTTTTTTACGCTTTTTTTGCACTTTCGCACATAAAGTATTTCAAAGTTGGTTTGTCTTGCACGAAACTTGGCACACGACACTATTTTGTAGGTGCTACTAATTTCGTGTTAAGTTGCAATTTTAGTGGTTTTTAACGCTTTTTTTGCAATTTCGCGCATAAAGTAGTTCCAAACTTTGTTTGTTTTGCACGAAACTTTGCACACGACAATATTTGGTATATATTATTGTGTTGAAGTGGTTAGAAATTAAAATCATAGTCATATGCTAGAAATTACATGTTAAGTTGCGATTTTATGGGTTTTTAAGCTTTTTTGGCACTTTCGCGCATAAAGTAGCTCAAGACATGGTTTGTTTTGCCTCGAAACTTGGCACACAACAGTATTCGATATATATTGGTGTGTTGAAGTGGTTAGAATTAAATATCATAGTCGTATGCAAGAAATGTCGTATTAAGTTGCGATTTCATGTGTTTTTTAAGCTTTTTTTTTGCAATTTCGCGCATAAAGTAGCTCGAACTTGGTTGTGTTGCACGAAACATGGACGTGACTCTATTTGGTATGTATTAATGTGTTGAAGTGGTTAGAATTGAAAATCATAGTCATATGCTAGAAATTTCGTGTTAAGTTGCGATTTTATGGGTTTTTTACGCTTTTTTTTGCACTTTCGCGCATAAAGTACCTCAAACTTGGTTTGTTTTGCATGAAACTTGGCATACGACACTATTTAGTATAAATTATTGTGTTGGAGTGGTTAGAAATTAAAATCATCGTCATATGCCTAGAAATTACGTGTTAAGTAGCGATTTTATGAGTTTTTAAGCTTTTTTGGCTCTTTCGCGCATAAAGTAGCTAAAACTTTGTTTGTTTTGCACGAAACTTGGCACACAACACTACTCGATATATATTAGAGTGATGAAGTGGTTAAAATTGAAAATCATAGTCATATGCTAGAAATTTCGTGTTAAGTCGCGATTTTACGGGTTTTTTATGATTTTTTTCATTTTCCGCGCATAAAGTAGCTCAAACTTGGTTTGTTTTGCACGAAACATGGCACACGACACTATTTGGTATATATCAATGTGTTGAAGTGGTTAGAATTTAAAATCATAGTCATATGCTAGAAATTACGTGTTAAGTTGCGATTTTATGGGGTTCTTAAGCTTTTATGGCACTTTTGCGCATAAAGTAGCTAAAACTTGGTTTGTTTGCACGAAACCTGGCACACAACACTAGTCGATATATATGTGTGTGTTGAAGTGGTTAAAGTTGAAAATCATAGTCATATGTTAGAAATTTCGTGTTAAGTTGCGATTTTATGAGTTTTTACGCTTTTTTTGCACTTTCGCGCATAAAGTAGCTCAAACTTAATTTGTTTTGCACGAATCTTGGCACACGACACTATTTGGTATATATTATTCTGTAGAAGTGGTTAGAAATTAAAATCATAGTCTTATGTTAGAAATTACGTGTTAAATTACGATTTATGGGTTTCTATGCTTTTTTGGCTCTTTGGCGCATAAAGTAGCTAAAGCTTGGGTTTGTTTTGCACGAAACTTGGCACAAAACACTATTCGATATATATTAGTGTGTTGAAGTGGCTAAATTTGAAAATCATAGTCATATGCTAGAAATTTCGTGTTAAGTTGCGATTTTATGGGTTTTTTACGATTTTTTTGCACTTTCGCGCATAAAGTAGCTCAAACTTGGTTTGTTTGCACAAATATGGCGCACACACACTATTCGATATATATTAGTGTGTTGAAGTGGTTAGAATTGAAAATCATAGTCATATGCTAGAAATTTCGTATTAAGTTGCGGTTTTATGGGTTTTTTTAACGCTTTTTTTGCACTTTCGCACATAAAGTATTTCAAAGTTGGTTTGTCTTGCACGAAACTTGGCACACGACACTATTTTGTAGGTGCTACTAATTTCGTGTTAAGTTGCAATTTTAGTGGTTTTTAACGCTTTTTTTGCAATTTCGCGCATAAAGTAGTTCAAACTTTGTTTGTTTTGCACGAAACTTTGCCACACGACAATATTTGGTATATATTATTGTGTTTGAAGTGGTTAGAAATTAAAATCATAGTCATATGCTCGAAATTACATGTTAAGTTGCGATTTTATGGGTTTTAAGCTTTTTTGGCACTTTCGCGCATAAAGTAGCTCAAACATGGTTTGTTTTGCTCGAAACTTGGCACACAACAGTATTCGATATATATTGGTGTGTTGAAGTGGTTAGAATTAAATATCATAGTCGTATGCAAGAAATGTCGTATTAAGTTGCGATTTCATGTGTTTTTTAAGCTTTTTTTTGCAATTTCGCGCATAAAGTAGCTCGAACTTGGTTTGTGTTGCACGAAACATGGCACGTGACTCTATTTGGTATGTATTAAAGTGTTGAAGTGGTTAGAATTGAAAATCATAGTCATATGCTAGAAATTTCCGTGTTAAGTTGCGATTTTATGGGTTTTTTAACGCTTTTTTTGCACTTTCGCGCATAAAGTACCTCAAACTTGGTTTGTTTTGCATGAAACTTGGCATACGACACTATTTAGTATAAAATTATTGTGTTGGAGTGGTTAGAAATTAAAATCATCGTCATATGCTAGAAATTACGTGTTAAGTTAGCGATTTTATGAGTTTTTAAGCTTTTTTGGCTCTTTCGCGCATAAAGTAGCTAAAACTTTGTTTGTTTTGCACGAAACTTGGCACACAACACTACTCGATATATATTAGAGTGATGAAGTGGTTAAAATTGAAAATCATAGTCATATGCTAGAAATTTCGTGTTAAGTCGCGATTTTACGGGTTTTTTATGATTTTTTTTCATTTTCGCGCATAAAGTAGCTCAAACTTGGTTTGTTTTGCACGAAACATGGCACACGACACTATTTGGTATATATCAATGTGTTGAAGTGGTTAGAATTTAAAATCATAGTCATATGCTAGAAATTACGTGTTAAGTTGCGATTTTATGGGTTCTCAAGCTTTTATGGCACTTTTGCGCATAAAGTAGCTAAAACTTGGTTTGTTTTGCACGAAACCTGGCACACAACACTAGTCGATATATATGTGTGTGTTGAAGTGGTTAAAGTTGAAAATCATAGTCATATGTTAGAAATTTCGTGTTAAGTTGCGATTTTATGAGTTTTTTACGCTTTTTTTGCACTTTCGCGCATAAAGTAGCTCAAACTTAATTTGTTTTGCACGAATCTTGGCACACGACACTATTTGGTATATATTATTCTGTAGAAGTGGTTAGAAATTAAAATCATAGTCTTATGTTAGAAATTAACGTGTTAAATTACGATTTATGGGTTTCTATGCTTTTTTGGCTCTTTGGCGCATAAAGTAGCTAAAGCTTGGTTTGTTTGCACGAAACTTGGCACACAACACTATTCGATATATATTAGTGTGTTGAAGTGGCTAATTTGAAAATCGTAGTCATATGCTAGAAATTTCGTGTTAAGTTGCGATTTTATGGGTTTTTTTACGATTTTTTTGCACTTTCGCGCATAAAGTAGCTCAAACTTGGTTTGTTTTGCACAAAATATGGCGCACAATCACACTATTCGATATATATTAGTGTGTTGAAGTGGTTTGAATTGAAAATCATAGTTATATGCTAGAAATTTCGTGTTAAGTCGCGATTTTACGGGTTTTTTATGATTTTTTTCATTTTCGCGCATAAAGTAGCTCAAACTTGGTTTGTTTTGCACGAAACATGGCACACGGACACTATTTGGTATATATCAATGTGTTGAAGTGGTTAGAATTTAAAATCATAGTCATATGCTAGAAATTACGTGTTAAGTTGCGATTTTATGGGTTCTCAAGCTTTTATGGCACTTTTGCGCATAAAGTAGCTAAAACTTGGTTTGTTTTGCACGAAACCTGGCACACAACACTAGTCGATATATATGTGTGTGTTGAAGTGGTTAAAGTTGAAAATCATAGTCATATGTTAGAAATTTCGTGTTAAGTTGCGATTTTATGAGTTTTTTACGCTTTTTTTGCACTTTCGCGCATAAAGTAGCTCAAACTTAATTTGTTTTGCACGAATCTTGGCCACACGACACTATTTGGTATATATTATTCTGTAGAAGTGGTTAGAAATAAAATCATAGTCTTATGTTAGAAATTACGTGTTAAATTACGATTTATGGGTTTCTATGCTTTTTTGGCTCTTTGGCGCATAAAGTAGCTAAAGCTTGGTTTGTTTTGCACGAAACTTGGCACACAACACTATTCGATATATATTAGTGTGTTGAAGTGGCTAAATTTGAAAATCGTAGTCATATGCTAGAAATTTCGTGTTAAGTTGCGATTTTATGGGTTTTTTACGATTTTTTTGCATTTTCGCGCATAAAGTAGCTCAAACTTGGTTTGTTTTGCACAAAATATGGCGCACAACACTATTCGATATATATTAGTGTGTTGAAGTGGTTTGAATTGGAAATCATAGTTATATGCTAGAAATTTCGTATTAAGTTGCGGTTTTATGGGTTTTTTACGCTTTTTTTGCACTTTCGCACATAAAGTATTTCAAAGTTGGTTTGTCTTGCACGAAACTTGGCACACGACACTATTTTGGTAGGTGCTACTAATTTCGGGTTAAGTTGCAATTTTAGTGGTTTTTAACGCTTTTTTTGCAATTTCGCGCATAAAGTAGTTCAAACTTTGTTTGTTTTGCACGAAACTTTGCACACGACACTATTTGGTATATATTATTGTGTTGAAGTGGTTAGAAATTAAAATCATAGTCATATGCTAGAAATTACATGTTAAGTTGCGATTTTATGGGTTTTTTAAGCTTTTTGGCACTTTCGCGCATAAAGTAGCTCAAACATGGTTTGGTTTTGTTCGAAACTTGGCACACAACAGTATTCGATATATATTGGTGTGTTGAAGTAGTTAGAATTAAATATCATAGTCGTATGCAAGAAATTTCGTATTAAGTTTGCGATTTCATGTGTTTTTTAAGCTTTTTTTTGCAATTTCGCGCATAAAGTAGCTCGAACTTGGTTTGTGTTGCACGAAACATGGCACGTGACACTATTTGGTATGTATTAATGTGTTGAAGTGGTTAGAATTGAAAATCATAGTCATATGCTAGAAATTTCGTGTTAAGTTGCGATTTTATGGGTTTTTTTACGCTGTTTTTGCACTTTCGCGCATAAAGTACCTCAAACTTGGTTTGTTTTGCATGAAACTTGGCATACGACACTATTTAGTATAAATTATTGTGTTGGAGTGGTTAGAAATTAAAATCATCGTCATATGCTAGAAATTACGTGTTAAGTAGCGATTTTATGAGTTTTTAAGCTTTTTTGGCTCTTTCGCGCATAAAGTAGCTAAAACTTTGTTTGTTTTGCACGAAACTTGGGCACACAACACTACTCGATATATTTAGAGTGATGAAGTGGTTAAAATTGAAAATCATAGTCATATGCTAGAAATTTCGTGTTAAGTCGCGATTTTTACGGGTTTTTTATGATTTTTTTCATTTCGCGCATAAAGTAGCTCAAACTTGGGTTTGTTTTGCACGAAACATGGCACACGACACTATTTGGTATATATCAATGTGTTGAAGTGGTTAGAATTTAAAAATCATAGTCATATGCTAGAAATTACGTGTTAAGTTGCGATTTTATGGGTTCTTAAGCTTTTATGGCACTTTTGCGCATAAAGTAGCTAAAACTTCGGTTTGTTTTGCACGAAACCTGGCACACAACACTAGTCGATATATATGTGTGTGTTGAAGTGGTTAAAGTTGAAAATCATAGTCATATGTTAGAAATTTCGTGTTAAGTTGCGATTTTATGAGTTTTTTTACGCTTTTTTTGCACTTTCGCGCATAAAGTAGCTCAAACTTAATTTGTTTTGCACGAATCTTGGCACCACGACACTATTTGGTATATATTATTCTGTAGAAGTGGTTAGAAATTAAAATCATAGTCTTATGTTAGAAATTACGTGTTAATTTACGATTTATGGGTATCTATGCTTTTTTGGCTCTTTGGCGCATAAAGTAGCTAAAGCTTGGTTTGTTTTTGCACGAAACTTGGCACAAAACACCTATTCGATATATATTAGTGTGTTGAAGTGGCTAAATTTGAAAATCATAGTCATATGCTAGAAATTTCGTGTTAAGTTGCGATTTTATGGGTTTTTTACGATTTTTTTGCACTTTCGCGCATAAAGTAGCTCAAACTTGGTTTGTTTTGCACAAAATATGGCGCACAACACTATTCGATATATATTAGTGTGTTGAAGTGGTTAGAATTGAAAATCATAGTCATATGCTAGAAATTTCGTATTAAGTTGCGGTTTTATGGTTTTTTACGCTTTTTTTGCACTTTCGCACATAAAGTATTTCAAAGTTGGTTTGTCTTGCACGAAACTTGGCACACGACACTATTTTGTAGGTGCTACTAATTTCGTGTTAAGTTGCAATTTTAGTGGTTTTTAACGCTTTTTTTTGCAATTTCGCAGCATAAAGTAGTTCAAACTTTGTTTGTTTTGCACGAAACCTTTGCCACACGACAATATTTGGTATATATTATTGTGTTGAAGTGGTTAGAAATTAAAATCATAGTCATATGCTAGAAATTACATGTTAAGTTGCGATTTTATGGGTTTTTAAGCTTTTTTGGCACTTTCGCGCATAAAGTAGCTCAAACATGGTTTGTTTTGCTCGAAACTTGGCACACAACAGTATTCGATATATATTGGTGTGTTGAAGTGGTTAGAATTAAATATCATAGTCGTATGCAAGAAATGTCGTATTAAGTTGCGATTTCATGTGTTTTTTAAGCTTTTTTTTGCAATTTCGCGCATAAAGTAGCTCGAACTTGGTTTGTGTTGCACGAAACATGGCACGTGACTCTATTTGGTATGTATTAATGTGTTGAAGTGGTTAGAATTGAAAATCATAGTCATATGCTAGAAATTTCGTGTTAAGTTGCGATTTTATGGGTTTTTTACGCTTTTTTTGCACTTTCGCGCATAAAGTACCTCAAACTTGGTTTGTTTTGCATGAAACTTGGCATACGACACTATTTAGTATAAATTATTGTGTTGGAGTGGTTAGAAATTAAAATCATCGTCATATGCTAGAAATTACGTGTTAAGTAGCGATTTTATGAGTTTTTAAGCTTTTTTGGCTCTTTCGCGCATAAAGTAGCTAAAACTTTGTTTGTTTTGCACGAAACTTGGCACACAACACTACTCGATATATATTAGAGTGATGAAGTGGTTAAAATTGAAAATCATAGTCATATGCTAGAAATTTCCGTGTTAAGTCGCGATTTTACGGGTTTTTTATGATTTTTTTCATTTTCGCGCATAAAGTAGCTCAAACTTGGTTTGTTTTGCACGAAACATGGCACACGACACTATTTGGTATATATCAATGTGTTGAAGTGGTTAGAATTTAAAATCATAGTCATATGCTAGAAATTACGTGTTAAGTTGCGATTTATGGGTCTCAAGCTTTTATGGCACTTTTGCGCATAAAGTAGCCTAAAACTTGGTTTGTTTTGCACGAAACCTGGCACACAACACTAGTCGATATATATGTGTGTGTTGAAGTGGTTAAAGTTGAAAATCATAGTCATATGTTAGAAATTTCGTGTTAAGTTGCGATTTTATGAGTTTTTTTACGCTTTTTTTGCACTTTCGCGCATAAAGTAGCTCAAACTTAATTTGTTTTGCACGAATCTTGGCACACGACACTATTTGGTATATATTATTCTGTAGAAGTGGTTAGAAATTAAAATCATAGTCTTATGTTAGAAATTACGTGTTAAATTACGATTTATGGGTTTCTATGCTTTTTTTGGCTCTTTGGCGCATAAAGTAGCTAAAGCTTGGTTTGTTTTGCACGAAACTTGGCACACAACACTATTCGATATATATTAGTGTGTTGAAGTGGCTAAATTTGAAAATCGTAGTCATATGCTAGAAATTTCGTGTTAAGTTGCGATTTTATGGGTTTTTTACGATTTTTTTGCACTTTTCGCGCATAAAGTAGCTCAAACTTGGTTTGTTTTGCACAAAATATGGCGCACAACACTATTCGATATATATTAGTGTGTTGAAGTGGTTTGAATTGAAAATCATAGTTATATGCTAGAAATTTCGTGTTAAGTCGCGATTTTACGGGTTTTTTATGATTTTTTTCATTTTCGCGCATAAAGTAGCTCAAACTTGGTTTGTTTTGCACGAAACATGGCACACGACCACTATTTGGTATATATCAATGTGTTGAAGTGGTTAGAATTTAAAATCATAGTCATATGCTAGAAATTACGTGTTAAGTTGCGATTTTATGGGTTCTCAAGCTTTTATGGCACTTTTGCGCATAAAGTAGCTAAAACTTGGTTTGTTTTGCACGAAACCTGGCACACAACACTAGTCGATATATATGTGTGTGTTGAAGTGGTTAAAGTTGAAAATCATAGTCATATGTTAGAAATTTCGTGTTAAGTTGCGATTTTATGAGTTTTTTACGCTTTTTTTGCACTTTCGCGCATAAAGTAGCTCAAACTTAATTTGTTTTGCACGAATCTTGGGCACACGACACTATTTGGTATATATTATTCTGTAGAAGTGGTTAGAAATTAAAATCATAGTCTTATGTTAGAAATTACGTGTTAAATTACGATTTATGGGTTTCTATGCTTTTTTGGCTCTTTGGCGCATAAAGTAGCTAAAGCTTGGTTTGTTTTGCACGAAACTTGGCACAAAACACTATTCGATATATATTAGTGTGTTGAAGTGGCTAAATTTGAAAATCATAGTCATATGCTAGAAATTTTCGTGTTAAGTTGCGATTTTATGGGTTTTTTAACGATTTTTTTGCACTTTCGCGCATAAAGTAGCTCAAACTTGGTTTGTTTTGCACAAAATATGGCGCACAACACTATTCGATATATATTAGTGTGTTGAAGTGGTTAGAATTGAAAATCATAGTCATATGCTAGAAATTTCGTATTAAGTTGCGGTTTTATGGGTTTTTTACGCTTTTTTTGCACTTTCGCACATAAAGTATTTCAAAGTTGGTTTGTCTTGCACGAAACTTGGCACACCGACACTATTTGTAGGCTGCTACTAATTTCGTGTTAAGTTGCAATTTTAGTGGTTTTTAACGCTTTTTTTGCAATTTCGCGCATAAAGTAGTTCAAACTTTGTTGTTTTGCACGAACTTTGCACACGACACTATTTGGTATATATTATGTGTTGAAGTGGTTAGAAATTAAAATCATAGTCATATGCTAGAAATTACATGTTAAGTTGCGATTTTATGGGTTTTTAAGCTTTTTTTTTGGCACTTTCGCGCATAAAGTAGCTCAAACATGGTTTGTTTTGTTCGAAACTTGGCACACAACAGTATTCGATATATATTGGTGTGTTGAAGTAGTTAGAATTAAATATCATAGTCGTATGCAAGAAATTTCGTATTAAGTTGCGATTTCATGTGTTTTTTAAGCTTTTTTTTGCAATTTCGCGCATAAAGTAGCTCGAACTTGGTTTGTGTTGCACGAAACATGGCACGTGACACTATTTGGTATGTATTAATGTGTTGAAGTGGTTAGAATTGAAAATCATAGTCATATGCTAGAAATTTCGTGTTAAGTTGCGATTTTATGGGTTTTTTACGCTTTTTTTTGCACTTTCGCGCATAAAGTACCTCAAACTTGGTTTGTTTTGCATGAAACTTGGCATACGACACTATTTAGTATAAATTATTGTGTTGGAGTGGTTAGAAATTAAAATCATCGTCATATGCTAGAAATTACGTGTTAAGTAGCGATTTTATGAGTTTTTAAGCTTTTTTGGCTCTTTCGCGCATAAAGTAGCTAAAACTTTGTTTGTTTTGCACGAAACTTGGCACACAACACTACTCGATATATATTAGAGTGATGAAGTGGTTAAAATTGAAAATCATAGTCATATGCTAGAAATTTCGTGTTAAGTCGCGATTTTACGGGTTTTTTATGATTTTTTTCATTTTCGCGCATAAAGTAGCTCAAACTTGGTTTGTTTTGCACGAAACATGGCACACGACACTATTTGGTATATATCAATGTGTTGAAGTGGTTAGAATTTAAAATCATAGTCATATGCTAGAAATTACGTGTTAAGTTGCGATTTTATGGGTTCTTAAGCTTTTATGGCACTTTTGCGCATAAAGTAGCTAAAACTTGGTTTGTTTTGCACGAAACCTGGCACACAACACTAGTCGATATATATGTGTGTGTTGAAGTGGTTAAAGTTGAAAATCATAGTCATATGTTAGAAATTTCGTGTTAAGTTGCGATTTTATGAGTTTTTTACGCTTTTTTTGCACTTTCGCGCATAAAGTAGCTCAAACTTAATTTGTTTTGCACGAATCTTGGCACACGACACTATTTGGTATATATTATTCTGTAGAAGTGGTTAGAAATTAAAATCATAGTCTTATGTTAGAAATTACGTGTTAAATTACGATTTATGGGTTTCTATGCTTTTTTGGCTCTTTGGCGCATAAAGTAGCTAAAGCTTGGTTTGTTTTGCACGAAACTTGGCACACAACACTATTCGATATATATTAGTGTGTTGAAGTGGCTAAATTTGAAAATCGTAGTCATATGCTAGAAATTTCGTGTTAAGTTGCGATTTTATGGGTTTTTTACGATTTTTTTGCACTTTCGCGCATAAAGTAGCTCAAACTTGGTTTGTTTTGCACAAAATATGGCGCACAACACTATTCGATATATATTAGTGTGTTGAAGTGGTTTGAATTGAAAATCATAGTTATATGCTAGAAATTTCGTATTAAGTTGCGGTTTTATGGGTTTTTTACGCTTTTTTTGCACTTTCGCACATAAAGTATTTCAAAGTTGGTTTGTCTTGCACGAAACTTGGCACACCGACACTATTTTGTAGGTGCTACTAATTTCGTGTTAAGTTGCAATTTTAGTGGTTTTTAACGCTTTTTTTGCAATTTCGCGCATAAAGTATTTCAAACTTTGTTTGTTTTGCACGAAACTTTGCACACGACACTATTTGGTATATATTATTGTGTTGAAGTGGTTAGAAATTAAAATCATAGTCATATGCTAGAAATTACATGTTAAGTTGCGATTTTATGGGTTTTTAAGCTTTTTTGGCACTTTCGCGCATAAAGTAGCTCAAACATGGTTTGTTTTGTTCGAAACTTGGCACACAACAGTATTCGATATATATTGGTGTGTTGAAGTAGTTAGAATTAAATATCATAGTCGTATGCAAGAAATTTCGTATTAAGTTGCGATTTCATGTGTTTTTTAAGCTTTTTTTTGCAATTTCGCGCATAAAGTAGCTCGAACTTGGTTTGTGTTGCACGAAACATGGCACGTGACACTATTTGGTATGTATTAATGTGTTGAAGTGGTTAGAATTGAAAATCATAGTCATATGCTAGAAATTTCGTGTTAAGTTGCGATTTTATGGGTTTTTTACGCTTTTTTTGCACTTTCGCGCATAAAGTACCTCAAACTTGGTTTGTTTTGCATGAAACTTGGCATACGACACTATTTAGTATAAATTATTGTGTTGGAGTGGTGAGAAATTAAAATCATCGTCATATGCTAGAAATTACGTGTTAAGTAGCGATTTTATGAGTTTTTAAGCTTTTTTGGCTCTTTCGCGCATAAAGTAGCTAAAACTTTGTTTGTTTTGCACGAAACTTGGCACACAACACTACTCGATATATATTAGAGTGATGAAGTGGTTAAAATTGAAAATCATAGTCATATGCTAGAAATTTCGTGTTAAGTCGCGATTTTACGGGTTTTTTATGATTTTTTTCATTTTCGCGCATAAAGTAGCTCAAACTTGGTTTGTTTTGCACGAAACATGGGACACGACACTATTTGGTATATATCAATGTGTTGAAGTGGTTAGAATTTAAAATCATAGTCATATGCTAGAAATTACGTGTTAAGTTGCGATTTTATGGGTTCTTAAGCTTTTATGGCACTTTCGCGCATAAAGTAGCTAAAACTTGGTTTGTTTTGCACGAAACCTGGCACACAACACTAGTCGATATATATTGGTGTGTTGAAGTGGTTAAAGTTGAAAATCATAGTCATATGTTAGAAATTTCGTGTTAAGTTGCGATTTTATGAGTTTTTTACGCTTTTTTTGCACTTTCGCGCATAAAGTAGCTCAAACTTAATTTGTTTTGCACGAATCTTGGCACACGACACTATTTGGTATATATTATTCTGTAGAAGTGGTTAGAAATTAAAATCATAGTCTTATGTTAGAAATTACGTGTTAAATTACGATTTATGGGTTTCTATGCTTTTTTGGCTCTTTGGCGCATAAAGTAGCTAAAGCTTGGTTTGTTTTGCACGAAACTTGGCACACAACACTATTCGATATATATTAGTGTGTTGAAGTGGCTAAATTTGAAAATCATAGTCATATGCTAGAAATTTCGTGTTAAGTTGCGATTTTATGGGTTTTTTACGATTTTTTTGCACTTTCGCGCATAAAGTAGCTCAAACTTGGTTTGTTTTGCACAAAATATGGCGCACAACACTATTCGATATATATTAGTGTGTTGAAGTGGTTAGAATTGAAAATCATAGTCATATGCTAGAAATTTCGTATTAAGTTGCGGTTTTATGGGTTTTTTACGCTTTTTTTGCACTTTCGCACATAAAGTATTTCAAAGTTGGTTTGTCTTGCACGAAACTTGGCACACGACACTATTTTGTTGGTGCTACTAATTTCGTGTTAAGTTGCAATTTTAGTGGTTTTTAACGCTTTTTTTGCAATTTCGCGCATAAAGTAGTTCAAACTTTGTTTGTTTTGCACGAAACTTTGCACACGACACTATTTGGTATATATTATTGTGTTGAAGTGGTTAGAAATTAAAATCATAGTCATATGCTAGAAATTACATGTTAAGTTGCGATTTTATGGGTTTTTAAGCTTTTTTGGCACTTTCGCGCATAAAGTAGCTCAAACATGGTTTGTTTTGCTCGAAAATTGGGACACAACAGTATTCGATATATATTGGTGTGTTGAAGTGGTTAGAATTAAATATCATAGTCGTATGCAAGAAATTTCGTATTAAGTTGCGATTTCATGTGTTTTTTAAGCTTTTTTTTGCAATTTCGCGCATAAAGTAGCTCGAACTTGGTTTGTGTTGCACGAAACATGGCACGTGACACTATTTGGTATGTATTAATGTGTTGAAGTGGTTAGAATTGAAAATCATAGTCATATGCTAGAAATTTCGTGTTAAGTTGCGATTTTATGGGTTTTTTACGCTTTTTTTGCACTTTCGCGCATAAAGTACCTCAAACTTGGTTTGTTTTGCATGAAACTTGGCATACGACACTATTTAGTATAAATTATTGTGTTGGAGTGGTTAGAAATTAAAATCATCGTCATATGCTAGAAATTACGTGTTAAGTAGCGATTTTATGCGTTTTTAAGCTTTTTTGGCTCTTTCGCGCATAAAGTAGCTAAAACTTTGTTTGTTTTGCACGAAGCTTGGCACACAACACTACTCGATATATATTAGAGTGATGAAGTGGTTAAAATTGAAAATCATAGTCATATGCTAGAAATTTCGTGTTAAGTCGCGATTTTATAAGTTTTTTATGATTTTTTTCATTTTCGCGCATAAAGTAGCTCAAACTTGGTTTGTTTTGCACGAAACATGGCACACCGACACTATTTGGTATATATCAATGTGTTGAAGTGGTTAGAATTTAAAATCATAGTCATATGCTAGAAATTACGTGTTAAGTTGCGATTTTATGGGTTCTTAAGCTTTTATGGCACTTTCGCGCATAAAGTAGCTAAAACTTGGTTTGTTTTGCACGAAACCTGGCACACAACACTAGTCGATATATATTGGTGTGTTGAAGTGGTTAAAGTTGAAAATCATAGTCATATGTTAGAAATTTCGTGTTAAGTTGCGATTTTATGAGTTTTTTACGCTTTTTTTGCACTTTCGCGCATAAAGTAGCTCAAACTTAATTTGTTTTGCACGAATCTTGGCACACCGACACTATTTGGTATATATTATTCTGTAGAAGTGGTTAGAAATTAAAATCATAGTCTTATGTTAGAAATTACGTGTTAAATTACGATTTATGGGTTTCTATGCTTTTTTGGCTCTTTGGCGCATAAAGTAGCTAAAGCTTGGTTTGTTTTGCACGAAACTTGGCACACAACACTATTCGATATATATTAGTGTGTTGAAGTGGCTAAATTTGAAAATCATAGTCATATGCTAGAAATTTCGTGTTAAGTTGCGATTTTATGGGTTTTTTACGATTTTTTTGCACTTTCGCGCATAAAGTAGCTCAAACTTGGTTTGTTTTGCACAAAATATGGCGCACAACACTATTCGATATATATTAGTGTGTTGAAGTGGTTAGAATTGAAAATCATAGTCATATGCTAGAAATTTCGTATTAAGTTGCGGTTTTATGGGTTTTTTACGCTTTTTTTGCACTTTCGCACATAAAGTATTTCAAAGTTGGTTTGTCTTGCACGAAACTTGGCACACGACACTATTTTGTTGGTGCTACTAATTTCGTGTTAAGTTGCAATTTTAGTGGTTTTTAACGCTTTTTTTTGCAATTTCGCGCATAAAGTAGTTCAAACTTTGTTTGTTTTGCACGAAACTTTGCACACGACACTATTTGGTATATATTATTGTGTTGAAGTGGTTAGAAATTAAAATCATAGTCATATGCTAGAAATTACATGTTAAGTTGCGATTTTATGGGTTTTTAAGCTTTTTTTGGCACTTTCGCGCATAAAGTAGCTCAAACATGGTTTGTTTTGCTCGAAAATTGGGACACAACAGTATTCGATATATATTGGTGTGTTGAAGTGGTTAGAATTAAATATCATAGTCGTATGCAAGAAATTTCGTATTAAGTTGCGATTTCATGTGTTTTTTAAGCTTTTTTTTGCAATTTCGCGCATAAAGTAGCTCGAACTTGGTTTGTGTTGCACGAAACATGGCACGTGACACTATTTGGTATGTATTAATGTGTTGAAGTGGTTAGAATTGAAAATCATAGTCATATGCTAGAAATTTCGTGTTAAGTTGCGATTTTATGGGTTTTTTACGCTTTTTTTGCACTTTCGCGCATAAAGTACCTCAAACTTGGTTTGTTTTGCATGAAACTTGGCATACGACACTATTTAGTATAAATTATTGTGTTGGAGTGGTTAGAAATTAAAATCATCGTCATATGCTAGAAATTACGTGTTAAGTAGCGATTTTATGCGTTTTTAAGCTTTTTTGGCTCTTTCGCGCATAAAGTAGCTAAAACTTTGTTTGTTTTGCACGAAGCTTGGCACACAACACTACTCGATATATATTAGAGTGATGAAGTGGTTAAAATTGAAAATCATAGTCATATGCTAGAAATTTCGTGTTAAGTCGCGATTTTATAAGTTTTTTATGATTTTTTTCATTTTCGCGCATAAAGTAGCTCAAACTTGGTTTGTTTTGCACGAAACATGGCACACGACACTATTTGGTATATATCAATGTGTTGAAGTGGTTAGAATTTAAAATCATAGTCATATGCTAGAAATTACGTGTTAAGTTGCGATTTTATGGGTTCTTAAGCTTTTATGGCACTTTCGCGCATAAAGTAGCTAAAACTTGGTTTGTTTTGCACGAAACCTGGCACACAACACTAGTCGATATATATTGGTGTGTTGAAGTGGTTAAAGTTGAAAATCATAGTCATATGTTAGAAATTTCGTGTTAAGTTGCGATTTTATGAGTTTTTTACGCTTTTTTTGCACTTTCGCGCATAAAGTAGCTCAAACTTAATTTGTTTTGCACGAATCTTGGCACACGACACTATTTGGTATATATTATTCTGTAGAAGTGGTTAGAAATTAAAATCATAGTCTTATGTTAGAAATTACGTGTTAAATTACGATTTATGGGTTTCTATGCTTTTTTGGCTCTTTGGCGCATAAAGTAGCTAAAGCTTGGTTTGTTTTGCACGAAACTTGGCACACAACACTATTCGATATATATTAGTGTGTTGAAGTGGCTAAATTTGAAAATCATAGTCATATGCTAGAAATTTCGTGTTAAGTTGCGATTTTATGGGTTTTTTACGATTTTTTTGCACTTTCGCGCATAAAGTAGCTCAAACTTGGTTTGTTTTGCACAAAATATGGCGCACAACACTATTCGATATATATTAGTGTGTTGAAGTGGTTAGAATTGAAAATCATAGTCATATGCTAGAAATTTCGTATTAAGTTGCGGTTTTATGGGTTTTTTACGCTTTTTTTTGCACTTTCGCACATAAAGTATTTCAAAGTTGGTTTGTCTTGCACGAAACTTGGCACACGACACTATTTTGTTGGTGCTACTAATTTCGTGTTAAGTTGCAATTTTAGTGGTTTTTAACGCTTTTTTTGCAATTTCGCGCATAAAGTAGTTCAAACTTTGTTTGTTTTGCACGAAACTTTGCACACGACACTATTTGGTATATATTATTGTGTTGAAGTGGTTAGAAATTAAAATCATAGTCATATGCTAGAAATTACATGTTAAGTTGCGATTTTATGGGTTTTTAAGCTTTTTTGGCACTTTCGCGCATAAAGTAGCTCAAACATGGTTTGTTTTGCTCGAAAATTGGGACACAACAGTATTCGATATATATTGGTGTGTTGAAGTGGTTAGAATTAAATATCATAGTCGTATGCAAGAAATTTCGTATTAAGTTGCGATTTCATGTGTTTTTTAAGCTTTTTTTTGCAATTTCGCGCATAAAGTAGCTCGAACTTGGTTTGTGTTGCACGAAACATGGCACGTGACACTATTTGGTATGTATTAATGTGTTGAAGTGGTTAGAATTGAAAATCATAGTCATATGCTAGAAATTTCGTGTTAAGTTGCGATTTTATGGGTTTTTTACGCTTTTTTTGCACTTTCGCGCATAAAGTACCTCAAACTTGGTTTGTTTTGCATGAAACTTGGCATACGACACTATTTAGTATAAATTATTGTGTTGGAGTGGTTAGAAATTAAAATCATCGTCATATGCTAGAAATTACGTGTTAAGTAGCGATTTTATGCGTTTTTAAGCTTTTTTGGCTCTTTCGCGCATAAAGTAGCTAAAACTTTGTTTGTTTTGCACGAAGCCTTGGCACACAACACTACTCGATATATATTAGAGTGATGAAGTGGTTAAAATTGAAAATCATAGTCATATGCTAGAAATTTCGTGTTAAGTCGCGATTTTATAAGTTTTTTATGATTTTTTTCATTTTCGCGCATAAAGTAGCTCAAACTTGGTTTGTTTTGCACGAAACATGGCACACGACACTATTTGGTATATATCAATGTGTTGAAGTGGTTAGAATTTAAAATCATAGTCATATGCTAGAAATTACGTGTTACGTTGCGATTTTATGGGTTCTTAAGCTTTTATGGCACTTTCGCGCATAAAGTAGCTAAAACTTGGTTTGTTTTGCACGAAACCTGGCACACAACACTAGTCGATATATATTGGTGTGTTGAAGTGGTTAAAGTTGAAAATCATAGTCATATGTTAGAAATTTCGTGTTAAGTTGCGATTTTATGAGTTTTTTACGCTTTTTTTGCACTTTCGCATAAAGTAGCTCAAACTTAATTTGTTTTGCACGAATCTTGGCACACGACACTATTTGGTATATATTATTCTGTAGAAGTGGTTAGAAATTAAAATCATAGTCTTATGTTAGAAATTACGTGTTAAATTACGATTTATGGGTTTCTATGCTTTTTTGGCTCTTTGGCGCATAAAGTAGCTAAAGCTTGGTTTGTTTTGCACGAAACTTGGCACACAACACTATTCGATATATATTAGTGTGTTGAAGTGGCTAAATTTGAAAATCATAGTCATATGCTAGAAATTTCGTGTTAAGTTGCGATTTTATGGGTTTTTTACGATTTTTTTGCACTTTCGCGCATAAAGTAGCTCAAACTTGGTTTGTTTTGCACAAAATATGGCGCACAACACTATTCGATATATATTAGTGTGTTGAAGTGGTTTGAATTGAAAATCATAGTCATATGCTAGAAATTTCGTATTAAGTTGCGGTTTTATGGGTTTTTTACTCTTTTTTTGCACTTTAGAACATAAAGTATTTCAAAGTTGGTTTGTCTTGCACGAAACTTGGCACACGACACTATTTTGTAGGTGCTACTAATTTCGTGTTAAGTTGCAATTTTAGTGGTTTTTAACGCTTTTTTTGCAATTTCGCGCATAAAGTAGTTCAAACTTTGTTTGTTTTGCACGAAACTTTGCACACGACACTATTTGGTATATATTATTGTGTTGAAGTGGTTAGAAATTAAAATCATAGTCATATGCTAGAAATTACATGTTAAGTTGCGATTTTATGGGTTTTTTACGCTTTTTTTGCACTTTCGCGCATAAAGTACCTCAAACTTGGTTTGTTTTGCATGAAACTTGGCATACGACACTATTTAGTATAAATTATTGTGTTGGAGTGGTTAGAAATTAAAATCATCGTCATATGCTAGAAATTACGTGTTAAGTAGCGATTTTATGAGTTTTTAAGCTTTTTTGGCTCTTTCGCGCATAAAGTAGCTAAAACTTTGTTTGTTTTGCACGAAACTTGGCACACAACACTACTCGATATATATTAGAGTGATGAAGTGGTTAAAATTGAAAATCATAGTCATATGCTAGAAATTTCGTGTTAAGTCGCGATTTTACGGGTTTTTTATGATTTTTTTCATTTTCGCGCATAAAGTAGCTCAAACTTGGTTTGTTTTGCACGAAACATGGCACACCGACACTATTTGGTATATATCAATGTGTTGAAGTGGTTAGAATTTAAAATCATAGTCATATGCTAGAAATTACGTGTTAAGTTGCGATTTTATGGGTTCTTAAGCTTTTATGGCACTTTCGCGCATAAAGTAGCTAAAACTTGGTTTGTTTTGCACGAAACCTGGCACACAACACTAGTCGATATATATTGGTGTGTTGAAGTGGTTAAATTTGAAAATCATAGTCATATGTTAGAAATTTCGTGTTAAGTTGCGATTTTATGAGTTTTTTACGCTTTTTTTGCACTTTCGCGCATAAAGTAGCTCAAACTTAATTTGTTTTGCACGAATCTTGGCACACGACACTATTTGGTATATATTATTCTGTAGAAGTGGTTAGAAATTAAAATCATAGTCTTATGTTAGAAATTACGTGTTAAATTACGATTTATGGGTTTCTATGCTTTTTTGGCTCTTTGGCGCATAAAGTAGCTAAAGCTTGGTTTGTTTTGCACGAAACTTGGCACACAACACTATTCGATATATATTAGTGTGTTGAAGTGGCTAAATTTGAAAATCATAGTCATATGCTAGAAATTTCGTGTTAAGTTGCGATTTTATGGGTTTTTTACGATTTTTTTGCACTTTCGCGCATAAAGTAGCTCAAACTTGGTTTGTTTTGCACAAAATATGGCGCACAACACTATTCGATATATATTAGTGTGTTGAAGTGGTTTGAATTGAAAATCATAGTCATATGCTAGAAATTTCGTATTAAGTTGCGGTTTTATGGGTTTTTTACGCTTTTTTTGCACTTTCGCACATAAAGTATTTCAAAGTTGGTTTGTCTTGCACGAAACTTGGCACACGACACTATTTTGTAGGTGCTACTAATTTCGTGTTAAGTTGCAATTTTAGTGGTTTTTAACGCTTTTTTTGCAATTTCGCGCATAAAGTAGTTCAAACTTTGTTTGTTTTGCACGAAACTTTGCACACGACACTATTTGGTATATATTATTGTGTTGAAGTGGTTAGAAATTAAAATCATAGTCATATGCTAGAAATTACATGTTAAGTTGCGATTTTATGGGTTTTTAAGCTTTTTTGGCACTTTCGCGCATAAAGTAGCTCAAACATGGTTTGTTTTGCTCGAAACTTGGCACACAACAGTATTCGATATATATTGGTGTGTTGAAGTGGTTAGAATTAAATATCATAGTCGTATACAAGAAATTTCGTATTAAGTTGCGATTTCATGTGTTTTTTAAGCTTTTTTTTGCAATTTCGCGCATGAAGTAGCTCGAACTTGGTTTGTGTTGCACGAAACATGGCACGTGACACTATTTGGTATGTATTAATGTGTTGAAGTGGTTAGAATTGAAAATCATAGTCATATGCTAGAAATTTCGTGTTAAGTTGCGATTTTATGGGTTTTTTACGCTTTTTTTGCACTTTCGCGCATAAAGTACCTCAAACTTGGTTTGTTTTGCATGAAACTTGGCATACGACACTATTTAGTATAAATTATTGTGTTGGAGTGGTTAGAAATTAAAATCATCGTCATATGCTAGAAATTACGTGTTAAGTAGCGATTTTATGCGTTTTTAAGCTTTTTTGGCTCTTTCGCGCATAAAGTAGCTAAAACTTTGTTTGTTTTGCACGAAGCTTGGCACACAACACTACTCGATATATATTAGAGTGATGAAGTGGTTAAAATTGAAAATCATAGTCATATGCTAGAAATTTCGTGTTAAGTCGCGATTTTATAAGTTTTTTATGATTTTTTTCATTTTCGCGCATAAAGTAGCTCAAACTTGGTTTGTTTTGCACGAAACATGGCACACGACACTATTTGGTATATATCAATGTGTTGAAGTGGTTAGAATTTAAAATCATAGTCATATGCTAGAAATTACGTGTTAAGTTGCGATTTTATGGGTTCTTAAGCTTTTATGGCACTTTCGCGCATAAAGTAGCTAAAACTTGGTTTGTTTTGCACGAAACCTGGCACACAACACTAGTCGATATATATTGGTGTGTTGAAGTGGTTAAAGTTGAAAATCATAGTCATATGTTAGAAATTTCGTGTTAAGTTGCGATTTTATGAGTTTTTTACGCTTTTTTTGCACTTTCGCGCATAAAGTAGCTCAAACTTAATTTGTTTTGCACGAATCTTGGCACACGACACTATTTGGTATATATTATTCTGTAGAAGTGGTTAGAAATTAAAATCATAGTCTTATGTTAGAAATTACGTGTTAAATTACGATTTATGGGTTTCTATGCTTTTTTGGCTCTTTGGCGCATAAAGTAGCTAAAGCTTGGTTTGTTTTGCACGAAACTTGGCACACAACACTATTCGATATATATTAGTGTGTTGAAGTGGCTAAATTTGAAAATCATAGTCATATGCTAGAAATTTCGTGTTAAGTTGCGATTTTATGGGTTTTTTACGATTTTTTTGCACTTTCGCGCATAAAGTAGCTCAAACTTGGTTTGTTTTGCACAAAATATGGCGCACAACACTATTCGATATATATTAGTGTGTTGAAGTGGTTAGAATTGAAAATCATAGTCATATGCTAGAAATTTCGTATTAAGTTGCGGTTTTATGGGTTTTTTACGCTTTTTTTGCACTTTCGCACATAAAGTATTTCAAAGTTGGTTTGTCTTGCACGAAACTTGGCACACGACACTATTTTGTTGGTGCTACTAATTTCGTGTTAAGTTGCAATTTTAGTGGTTTTTAACGCTTTTTTTGCAATTTCGCGCATAAAGTAGTTCAAACTTTGTTTGTTTTGCACGAAACTTTGCACACGACACTATTTGGTATATATTATTGTGTTGAAGTGGTTAGAAATTAAAATCATAGTCATATGCTAGAAATTACATGTTAAGTTGCGATTTTATGGGTTTTTAAGCTTTTTTGGCACTTTCGCGCATAAAGTAGCTCAAACATGGTTTGTTTTGCTCGAAAATTGGGACACAACAGTATTCGATATATATTGGTGTGTTGAAGTGGTTAGAATTAAATATCATAGTCGTATGCAAGAAATTTCGTATTAAGTTGCGATTTCATGTGTTTTTTAAGCTTTTTTTTGCAATTTCGCGCATAAAGTAGCTCGAACTTGGTTTGTGTTGCACGAAACATGGCACGTGACACTATTTGGTATGTATTAATGTGTTGAAGTGGTTAGAATTGAAAATCATAGTCATATGCTAGAAATTTCGTGTTAAGTTGCGATTTTATGGGTTTTTTACGCTTTTTTTGCACTTTCGCGCATAAAGTACCTCAAACTTGGTTTGTTTTGCATGAAACTTGGCATACGACACTATTTAGTATAAATTATTGTGTTGGAGTGGTTAGAAATTAAAATCATCGTCATATGCTAGAAATTACGTGTTAAGTAGCGATTTTATGCGTTTTTAAGCTTTTTTGGCTCTTTCGCGCATAAAGTAGCTAAAACTTTGTTTGTTTTGCACGAAGCTTGGCACACAACACTACTCGATATATATTAGAGTGATGAAGTGGTTAAAATTGAAAATCATAGTCATATGCTAGAAATTTCGTGTTAAGTCGCGATTTTATAAGTTTTTTATGATTTTTTTCATTTTCGCGCATAAAGTAGCTCAAACTTGGTTTGTTTTGCACGAAACATGGCACACGACACTATTTGGTATATATCAATGTGTTGAAGTGGTTAGAATTTAAAATCATAGTCATAAGCTAGAAATTACGTGTTACGTTGCGATTTTATGGGTTCTTAAGCTTTTATGGCACTTTCGCGCATAAAGTAGCTAAAACTTGGTTTGTTTTGCACGAAACCTGGCACACAACACTAGTCGATATATATTGGTGTGTTGAAGTGGTTAAAGTTGAAAATCATAGTCATATGTTAGAAATTTCGTGTTAAGTTGCGATTTTATGAGTTTTTTACGCTTTTTTTGCACTTTCGCATAAAGTAGCTCAAACTTAATTTGTTTTGCACGAATCTTGGCACACGACACTATTTGGTATATATTATTCTGTAGAAGTGGTTAGAAATTAAAATCATAGTCTTATGTTAGAAATTACGTGTTAAATTACGATTTATGGGTTTCTATGCTTTTTTGGCTCTTTGGCGCATAAAGTAGCTAAAGCTTGGTTTGTTTTGCACGAAACTTGGCACACAACACTATTCGATATATATTAGTGTGTTGAAGTGGCTAAATTTGAAAATCATAGTCATATGCTAGAAATTTCGTGTTAAGTTGCGATTTTATGGGTTTTTTACGATTTTTTTGCACTTTCGCGCATAAAGTAGCTCAAACTTGGTTTGTTTTGCACAAAATATGGCGCACAACACTATTCGATATATATTAGTGTGTTGAAGTGGTTTGAATTGAAAATCATAGTCATATGCTAGAAATTTCGTATTAAGTTGCGGTTTTATGGGTTTTTTACTCTTTTTTTGCACTTTAGAACATAAAGTATTTCAAAGTTGGTTTGTCTTGCACGAAACTTGGCACACGACACTATTTTGTAGGTGCTACTAATTTCGTGTTAAGTTGCAATTTTAGTGGTTTTTAACGCTTTTTTTGCAATTTCGCGCATAAAGTAGTTCAAACTTTGTTTGTTTTGCACGAAACTTTGCACACGACACTATTTGGTATATATTATTGTGTTGAAGTGGTTAGAAATTAAAATCATAATCATATGCTAGAAATTACATGTTAAGTTGCGATTTTATGGGTTTTTTACGCTTTTTTTGCACTTTCGCGCATAAAGTACCTCAAACTTGGTTTGTTTTGCATGAAACTTGGCATACGACACTATTTAGTATAAATTATTGTGTTGGAGTGGTTAGAAATTAAAATCATCGTCATATGCTAGAAATTACGTGTTAAGTAGCGATTTTATGAGTTTTTAAGCTTTTTTGGCTCTTTCGCGCATAAAGTAGCTAAAACTTTGTTTGTTTTGCACGAAACTTGGCACACAACACTACTCGATATATATTAGAGTGATGAAGTGGTTAAAATTGAAAATCATAGTCATATGCTAGAAATTTCGTGTTAAGTCGCGATTTTACGGGTTTTTTATGATTTTTTTCATTTTCGCGCATAAAGTAGCTCAAACTTGGTTTGTTTTGCACGAAACATGGCACACGACACTATTTGGTATATATCAATGTGTTGAAGTGGTTAGAATTTAAAATCATAGTCATATGCTAGAAATTACGTGTTAAGTTGCGATTTTATGGGTTCTTAAGCTTTTATGGCACTTTCGCGCATAAAGTAGCTAAAACTTGGTTTGTTTTGCACGAAACCTGGCACACAACACTAGTCGATATATATTGGTGTGTTGAAGTGGTTAAATTTGAAAATCATAGTCATATGTTAGAAATTTCGTGTTAAGTTGCGATTTTATGAGTTTTTTACGCTTTTTTTGCACTTTCGCGCATAAAGTAGCTCAAACTTAATTTGTTTTGCACGAATCTTGGCACACGACACTATTTGGTATATATTATTCTGTAGAAGTGGTTAGAAATTAAAATCATAGTCTTATGTTAGAAATTACGTGTTAAATTACGATTTATGGGTTTCTATGCTTTTTTGGCTCTTTGGCGCATAAAGTAGCTAAAGCTTGGTTTGTTTTGCACGAAACTTGGCACACAACACTATTCGATATATATTAGTGTGTTGAAGTGGCTAAATTTGAAAATCATAGTCATATGCTAGAAATTTCGTGTTAAGTTGCGATTTTATGGGTTTTTTACGATTTTTTTTGCACTTTCGCGCATAAAGTAGCTCAAACTTGGTTTGTTTTGCACAAAATATGGCGCACAACACTATTCGATATATATTAGTGTGTTGAAGTGGTTTGAATTGAAAATCATAGTCATATGCTAGAAATTTCGTATTAAGTTGCGGTTTTATGGGTTTTTTACGCTTTTTTTGCACTTTCGCACATAAAGTATTTCAAAGTTGGTTTGTCTTGCACGAAACTTGGCACACGACACTATTTTGTAGGTGCTACTAATTTCGTGTTAAGTTGCAATTTTAGTGGTTTTTAACGCTTTTTTTGCAATTTCGCGCATAAAGTAGTTCAAACTTTGTTTGTTTTGCACGAAACTTTGCACACGACACTATTTGGTATATATTATTGTGTTGAAGTGGTTAGAAATTAAAATCATAGTCATATGCTAGAAATTACATGTTAAGTTGCGATTTTATGGGTTTTTAAGCTTTTTTGGCACTTTCGCGCATAAAGTAGCTCAAACATGGTTTGTTTTGCTCGAAACTTGGCACACAACAGTATTCGATATATATTGGTGTGTTGAAGTGGTTAGAATTAAATATCATAGTCGTATACAAGAAATTTCGTATTAAGTTGCGATTTCATGTGTTTTTTAAGCTTTTTTTTGCAATTTCGCGCATGAAGTAGCTCGAACTTGGTTTGTGTTGCACGAAACATGGCACGTGACACTATTTGGTATGTATTAATGTGTTGAAGTGGTTAGAATTGAAAATCATAGTCATATGCTAGAAATTTCGTGTTAAGTTGCGATTTTATGGGTTTTTTACGCTTTTTTTGCACTTTCGCGCATAAAGTACCTCAAACTTGGTTTGTTTTGCATGAAACTTGGCATACGACACTATTTAGTATAAATTATTGTGTTGGAGTGGTTAGAAATTAAAATCATCGTCATATGCTAGAAATTACGTGTTAAGTAGCGATTTTATGAGTTTTTAAGCTTTTTTGGCTCTTTCGCGCATAAAGTAGCTAAAACTTTGTTTGTTTTGCACGAAACTTGGCACACAACACTACTCGATATATATTAGAGTGATGAAGTGGTTAAAATTGAAAATCATAGTCATATGCTAGAAATTTCGTGTTAAGTCGCGATTTTACGGGTTTTTTATGATTTTTTTCATTTTCGCGCATAAAGTAGCTCAAACTTGGTTTGTTTTGCACGAAACATGGCACACGACACTATTTGGTATATATCAATGTGTTGAAGTGGTTAGAATTTAAAATCATAGTCATATGCTAGAAATTACGTGTTAAGTTGCGATTTTATGGGTTCTTAAGCTTTTATGGCACTTTTGCGCATAAAGTAGCTAAAACTTGGTTTGTTTTGCACGAAACCTGGCACACAACACTAGTCGATATATATGTGTGTGTTGAAGTGGTTAAAGTTGAAAATCATAGTCATATGTTAGAAATTTCGTGTTAAGTTGCGATTTTATGAGTTTTTTACGCTTTTTTTGCACTTTCGCGCATAAAGTAGCTCAAACTTAATTTGTTTTGCACGAATCTTGGCACACGACACTATTTGGTATATATTATTCTGTAGAAGTGGTTAGAAATTAAAATCATAGTCTTATGTTAGAAATTACGTGTTAAATTACGATTTATGGGTTTCTATGCTTTTTTGGCTCTTTGGCGCATAAAGTAGCTAAAGCTTGGTTTGTTTTGCACGAAACTTGGCACAAAACACTATTCGATATATATTAGTGTGTTGAAGTGGCTAAATTTGAAAATCATAGTCATATGCTAGAAATTTCGTGTTAAGTTGCGATTTTATGGGTTTTTTACGATTTTTTTGCACTTTCGCGCATAAAGTAGCTCAAACTTGGTTTGTTTTGCACAAAATATGGCGCACAACACTATTCGATATATATTAGTGTGTTGAAGTGGTTAGAATTGAAAATCATAGTCATATGCTAGAAATTTCGTATTAAGTTGCGGTTTTATGGGTTTTTTACGCTTTTTTTGCACTTTCGCACATAAAGTATTTCAAAGTTGGTTTGTCTTGCACGAAACTTGGCACACGACACTATTTTGTAGGTGCTACTAATTTCGTGTTAAGTTGCAATTTTAGTGGTTTTTAACGCTTTTTTTGCAATTTCGCGCATAAAGTAGTTCAAACTTTGTTTGTTTTGCACGAAACTTTGCACACGACAATATTTGGTATATATTATTGTGTTGAAGTGGTTAGAAATTAAAATCATAGTCATATGCTAGAAATTACATGTTAAGTTGCGATTTTATGGGTTTTTAAGCTTTTTTGGCACTTTCGCGCATAAAGTAGCTCAAACATGGTTTGTTTTGCTCGAAACTTGGCACACAACAGTATTCGATATATATTGGTGTGTTGAAGTGGTTAGAATTAAATATCATAGTCGTATGCAAGAAATGTCGTATTAAGTTGCGATTTCATGTGTTTTTTAAGCTTTTTTTTGCAATTTCGCGCATAAAGTAGCTCGAACTTGGTTTGTGTTGCACGAAACATGGCACGTGACTCTATTTGGTATGTATTAATGTGTTGAAGTGGTTAGAATTGAAAATCATAGTCATATGCTAGAAATTTCGTGTTAAGTTGCGATTTTATGGGTTTTTTTACGCTTTTTTTGCACTTTCGCGCATAAAGTACCTCAAACTTGGTTTGTTTTGCATGAAACTTGGCATACGACACTATTTAGTTTAAATTATTGTGTTGGAGTGGTTAGAAATTAAAATCATCGTCATATGCTAGAAATTACGTGTTAAGTAGCGATTTTATGAGTTTTTAAGCTTTTTTGGCTCTTTCGCGCATAAAGTAGCTAAAACTTTGTTTGTTTTGCACGAAACTTGGCACACAACACTACTCGATATATATTAGAGTGATGAAGTGGTTAAAATTGAAAATCATAGTCATATGCTAGAAATTTCGTGTTAAGTCGCGATTTTACGGGTTTTTTATGATTTTTTTCATTTTCGCGCATAAAGTAGCTCAAACTTGGTTTGTTTTGCACGAAACATGGCACACGACACTATTTGGTATATATCAATGTGTTGAAGTGGTTAGAATTTAAAATCATAGTCATATGCTAGAAATTACGTGTTAAGTTGCGATTTTATGGGTTCTTAAGCTTTTATGGCACTTTTGCGCATAAAGTAGCTAAAACTTGGTTTGTTTTGCACGAAACCTGGCACACAACACTAGTCGATATATATGTGTGTGTTGAAGTGGTTAAAGTTGAAAATCATAGTCATATGTTAGAAATTTCGTGTTAAGTTGCGATTTTATGAGTTTTTTACGCTTTTTTTGCACTTTCGCGCATAAAGTAGCTCAAACTTAATTTGTTTTGCACGAATCTTGGCACACGACACTATTTGGTATATATTATTCTGTAGAAGTGGTTAGAAATTAAAATCATAGTCTTATGTTAGAAATTACGTGTTAAATTACGATTTATGGGTTTCTATGCTTTTTTGGCTCTTTGGCGCATAAAGTAGCTAAAGCTTGGTTTGTTTTGCACGAAACTTGGCACACAACACTATTCGATATATATTAGTGTGTTGAAGTGGCTAAATTTGAAAATCGTAGTCATATGCTAGAAATTTCGTGTTAAGTTGCGATTTTATGGGTTTTTTACGATTTTTTTGCACTTTCGCGCATAAAGTAGCTCAAACTTGGTTTGTTTTGCACAAAATATGGCGCACAACACTATTCGATATATATTAGTGTGTTGAAGTGGTTTGAATTGAAAATCATAGTTATATGCTAGAAATTTCGTATTAAGTTGCGGTTTTATGGGTTTTTTACGCTTTTTTTGCACTTTCGCACATAAAGTATTTCAAAGTTGGTTTGTCTTGCACGAAACTTGGCACACGACACTATTTTGTAGGTGCTACTAATTTCGTGTTAAGTTGCAATTTTAGTGGTTTTTAACGCTTTTTTTGCAATTTCGCGCATAAAGTAGTTCAAACTTTGTTTGTTTTGCACGAAACTTTGCACACGACACTATTTGGTATATATTATTGTGTTGAAGTGGTTAGAAATTAAAATCATAGTCATATGCTAGAAATTACATGTTAAGTTGCGATTTTATGGGTTTTTAAGCTTTTTTGGCACTTTCGCGCATAAAGTAGCTCAAACATGGTTTGTTTTGTTCGAAACTTGGCACACAACAGTATTCGATATATATTGGTGTGTTGAAGTAGTTAGAATTAAATATCATAGTCGTATGCAAGAAATTTCGTATTAAGTTGCGATTTCATGTGTTTTTTAAGCTTTTTTTTGCAATTTCGCGCATAAAGTAGCTCGAACTTGGTTTGTGTTGCACGAAACATGGCACGTGACACTATTTGGTATGTATTAATGTGTTGAAGTGGTTAGAATTGAAAATCATAGTCATATGCTAGAAATTTCGTGTTAAGTTGCGATTTTATGGGTTTTTTACGCTTTTTTTGCACTTTCGCGCATAAAGTACCTCAAACTTGGTTTGTTTTGCATGAAACTTGGCATACGACACTATTTAGTATAAATTATTGTGTTGGAGTGGTTAGAAATTAAAATCATCGTCATATGCTAGAAATTACGTGTTAAGTAGCGATTTTATGAGTTTTTAAGCTTTTTTGGCTCTTTCGCGCATAAAGTAGCTAAAACTTTGTTTGTTTTGCACGAAACTTGGCACACAACACTACTCGATATATATTAGAGTGATGAAGTGGTTAAAATTGAAAATCATAGTCATATGCTAGAAATTTCGTGTTAAGTCGCGATTTTACGGGTTTTTTATGATTTTTTTCATTTTCGCGCATAAAGTAGCTCAAACTTGGTTTGTTTTGCACGAAACATGGGACACGACACTATTTGGTATATATCAATGTGTTGAAGTGGTTAGAATTTAAAATCATAGTCATATGCTAGAAATTACGTGTTAAGTTGCGATTTTATGGGTTCTTAAGCTTTTATGGCACTTTCGCGCATAAAGTAGCTAAAACTTGGTTTGTTTTGCACGAAACCTGGCACACAACACTAGTCGATATATATTGGTGTGTTGAAGTGGTTAAAGTTGAAAATCATAGTCATATGTTAGAAATTTCGTGTTAAGTTGCGATTTTATGAGTTTTTTACGCTTTTTTTGCACTTTCGCGCATAAAGTAGCTCAAACTTAATTTGTTTTGCACGAATCTTGGCACACGACACTATTTGGTATATATTATTCTGTAGAAGTGGTTAGAAATTAAAATCATAGTCTTATGTTAGAAATTACGTGTTAAATTACGATTTATGGGTTTCTATGCTTTTTTGGCTCTTTGGCGCATAAAGTAGCTAAAGCTTGGTTTGTTTTGCACGAAACTTGGCACACAACACTATTCGATATATATTAGTGTGTTGAAGTGGCTAAATTTGAAAATCATAGTCATATGCTAGAAATTTCGTGTTAAGTTGCGATTTTATGGGTTTTTTACGATTTTTTTGCACTTTCGCGCATAAAGTAGCTCAAACTTGGTTTGTTTTGCACAAAATATGGCGCACAACACTATTCGATATATATTAGTGTGTTGAAGTGGTTAGAATTGAAAATCATAGTCATATGCTAGAAATTTCGTATTAAGTTGCGGTTTTATGGGTTTTTTACGCTTTTTTTGCACTTTCGCACATAAAGTATTTCAAAGTTGGTTTGTCTTGCACGAAACTTGGCACACGACACTATTTTGTTGGTGCTACTAATTTCGTGTTAAGTTGCAATTTTAGTGGTTTTTAACGCTTTTTTTGCAATTTCGCGCATAAAGTAGTTCAAACTTTGTTTGTTTTGCACGAAACTTTGCACACGACACTATTTGGTATATATTATTGTGTTGAAGTGGTTAGAAATTAAAATCATAGTCATATGCTAGAAATTACATGTTAAGTTGCGATTTTATGGGTTTTTAAGCTTTTTTGGCACTTTCGCGCATAAAGTAGCTCAAACATGGTTTGTTTTGCTCGAAAATTGGGACACAACAGTATTCGATATATATTGGTGTGTTGAAGTGGTTAGAATTAAATATCATAGTCGTATGCAAGAAATTTCGTATTAAGTTGCGATTTCATGTGTTTTTTAAGCTTTTTTTTGCAATTTCGCGCATAAAGTAGCTCGAACTTGGTTTGTGTTGCACGAAACATGGCACGTGACACTATTTGGTATGTATTAATGTGTTGAAGTGGTTAGAATTGAAAATCATAGTCATATGCTAGAAATTTCGTGTTAAGTTGCGATTTTATGGGTTTTTTACGCTTTTTTTGCACTTTCGCGCATAAAGTACCTCAAACTTGGTTTGTTTTGCATGAAACTTGGCATACGACACTATTTAGTATAAATTATTGTGTTGGAGTGGTTAGAAATTAAAATCATCGTCATATGCTAGAAATTACGTGTTAAGTAGCGATTTTATGCGT